>NC_043977.1:27103405-27125905 GCF_902148855.1 Sphaeramia orbicularis | reverse complement strand
ACTGAAACTTGAGTATTCATACTTTTTTTGCTCTTTGTATTACAGCACAGAGGTCAGTTCAGGATGAGGATCTACGAGAGGGAGAACTTCGGTGGCCAGATGTACGAGCTGATGGATGACTGCGACTCCATCATGGACCGTTACCGCATGAACGACTGCCTGTCCTGCAACGTCATGGACGGCCACTGGCTGATGTACGAGCAGCCCCACTACAGAGGCAGGATGATGTACCTGAGGCCTGGAGAGTACAGGAACTTCATGAACATGGGCTACAGCGGCATGAGGTGGATGAGCATGAGGCGCATCATGGATATGTGCTAAACCTCTGTAATTTAATTCAAGTCAATAAAAATTAAATGTAATTCATAACCATCCGTGCTGACTACTGTTGTTTATTCTTGACTATATAAATGACCAAATAGTGTAAATGTGTACATTAGAAAGTTGCCAGTAGATTCTAATAACTAAGTACAATATAGGCCTGCACAATATGAGTGAAATCTGCAATATATTAAAACAGTAAATTAGTTTTAGAATGATGATGATGATGATGATTAATGACTTAAGTGCTCTAACTTTTACAGTGACAAATTAGTAATAACAATAATTATATTTTATGTGTATTTCATTGATTTTAAGAAGAAAACAAACAGTAATTTTCTCATCTAATCCAGCAGCCTACAAACAATGTAAATGGTTGATAGCAATGAGTAAAACAGAATGCTGTCATTAATGCTTAACTAATGCACCGAACAATATGAGTTACTGTAAAATTCTGTAAAAATGGTATGCAAATAAGAGATCCTCATATTTTTACCTCCTCTTGACAAGATTTGTGATACGAGATCTCACAAGATTTCATTGCTGAGACAGAAACAGGCCTCAAACACATTCTGTTTTCTCCTGATTTATGTGTCTTACTAATGTCCTCCTAACCCATAAAGACCCAAACAATCACTGTCAACCAAAACAGTCTGCTGATCTAAAATGTTTAATATGTTGATCCACTAATCCTATAAATACATATAAATGGTGTAAAATGCAGTTTGTCATGTTTTAATGGTTATCAGATATGACCTGTTTGGATGTTCAGGGGCTCCGTAGTTACCATGGAAACACTGTCATCTTCTTCAACATTGATTCACCAGTAAAACCCATGGAGTTGGATCAATGACAATGGATGGAGACATTTGTTTATCTTCAGTTAATGATATATTTTGTTATTCTCATTTTTCTCTGTTTCTGATATTATGACAATCAACTTTAATGAGCTTTTATGAACATCTATATGATCAGTGAATTAAATGTAGGAAAATACCTGATTGTCATTGAAAAAATGCAAAATACAGAAGACAATATTATAATAAATAGTGATACATCACTTAAGAAAGGTTAAATATAGAGAAAAATTCATTGGGGGACTGCCACAAAAGTAGTACTGAGTCTTTATGGGTTAATATCAAAATGTTCAGATGATGTGTGGCTTGTGAAAAATTAGTACAATATTTACTTGGGTGTCTTTGAGATGAAAGAATCAGTTGAAATCTGCCAATCAAGTTTACTTCCCCAGTTGAAATGAAAGAGATCAGTTCTGGCTCTAGTCTCCTCAGTGGATTGAGCAGTGGAGAAACCCCTCACTCTCATAGACACCACTCTTGAAAGAATGGCCTTGATGTTAAAGGGGCTATAGACCACTTTGGAGTCGACGTCACATTCTACGTCACCGCAGTTGTACTCGCAGTTTGGTGGCAGAAAAACACTGTATGTCAATGGAGGTATATAGAGAGAATGGAGAGAATAGAGGAAAAGTGGAAGAAAAATGTCTTCCTTTGTTGTAGAATCAAAATGCTAACAAAAAGCAACCTTCACTTTTACCAAATACCGTCGTGAAAGGCGCCATTTGAGGCAAACCGTAGATGCTTACGGTTGAAACCATTAAATGGACAAACTGGACTAATGAAACTGACGGAATCAGCTGTGATTTACATTGTTTTAATGTACATTAAACAACACTTACCCAGCCATGCAAGTGCAGTTGGCTGTCAGCATAGAGTTGGTCGACTTGTTGATGATCGCCCACGTCTAGTAAAACTGCGTTTAATGTCCTTGTCACTGAATAGGCAGCCCATCCATGCTCACCACATGAAAACTATCAGACTAATCTCGGTGTTATGTTTTACAACCTGTTACATGTTCTTTGTGCTCTTAAACTGAGGGGTCAAACACGATGTTCACTAATAAATGACACAGGCTCAATGTTACTGATGGCTGCGTATGTGATTTTTCTCCTGTGAATTGTACAACTTACGGTATTCCTACCCTTAAAATGTGCAACACTCTGTGTTCAGTATCCTGGACTGCAAAGTACAAAGTTATAGGCATGGAGGTGTTTGTATCCCTTGAGCTGTTCCTTGGTGTAAACGCTGTTTTTTTTCAACAAGATATAACAAATGTCTGGTGACTGTAGCTCCAGCCATTTGGGCGGGTCCGTGACCCACTGAGCCAACAGTGAGTATGGATCAGGAAGCCAACGCACCCCGCTGCTGGATCTACTAAGATCCCAATTTGCATATGTCTCAGTTATTTTTTCTTTCATCACTCCAAAAATGTTCACACAAGGGTGACAAATGTGTTCTCTGCATCTGGTTTCATCATTTCGATGTCTCCTAACCCAGGGCTCGTGACTGCGACTGAATTACGGTCGCATGCGCCTGAGAATTTCAGTAGTGCGACTGTTTTTGAGATTACGATCGCACGGTGCGCCAATAAAAAAATGAGCGAAAATTAATACGTGCGCCTAGAATAATGGCTGCAGAAGTAACTCGTCAGCTGAAAATAAACAAGCTCCACGCCCCGCTGACTGAAGCGGAAAATCTAGTCCCTGCCCCCTCGCGTGCGCATTTCTGCGGATGGTCCAACACTGCATGACTTCGATGCACTGCCAGCGGTCAGGAAGTACCTACACTCTGGCACCAGGTCAAGGAGGCCTGACTTCAGGCGTCGTGGTGTAGACCACAGTGACTAAGGGGCACCAGGTCAAGGAGACTTGACTTCAGGCGTGGTGTAGACCACAGTGACTAAGGGCCTTTAGGCCATGAAATAAAAAAGTTGGTTGTTGCAAATAATGGTGTGATTCGTCTTTCTTCTCCAAGAACCAACTAAAGTATATACCACACATTGACAATTGTTTTGCACCTGTGTCAATGTAAGCTTTTTCTTTCATACTCTATTCAAATACTTTATTCTAGGTTGTTAACATTGCTTAAATACATATAGGAATATTACTTGGTATGGCCAAGTGTTCTGCTTGTTCTCCAAATTTTTTATATAATAGTGGTGCGCCTAGATTTTAGCCTGTGCTCCTAACTTTTTAGGGTTAGGAGCACAGTGCTCCTAGGTCAAAAAGTTAATTTTGAGCCCTGTAACCACTTCTATGTGTGCGCAATCATGCATACGAACCGTTTACACCTCCTTTTGAGACGTGTTAAATATAGATGCAGTTTCTATGAGCAAAATTGCTTCTGGGTTTGATAAATCACTTTGCATGTGCTAAATTAATGTATTTACATTTTCTCCTCCCAGCACACGTACAGCTGTGTGTAAACGCCCCAAATTGCATATTCATTGTGGCAAATGTACTAACTGGATGCAGATGCGCCATTTTGCACCTTTGAAAGACGCAACCCTTATTGCGCCCTGTTAGTAAATCAGTTTGTACATTTTTTGCATTTGCAATGAGTTTGCACACGTTTTAATACATGCAAACCTTTGATAGATCCGGCCCCTTGTCTCTTGTTGGCAGACCATTAAAATGATCGTAAAAGGTCTCTGTATCTTCCATTACTGTGTTTCTGTCCTGATTTTCACATTCCTGACACTGGCTTCCATGTACTGTTGACACCACAACTATCACTTTCTGCCACCAGTTAGCCCACAAAATACATCATCACTGTTTATCAAAATCGAAATGGTCTATATATAGAATTTCTACCTTTAAATATTAAAAAATAACGTAAAATTGTTATCAGACTGTTTAGAAGAAAAGAGCTCTAAATTTAAGCCAAAGATTTCAATGAATTGGTTTGTAGAGATATGAACTGAATATTCATACTAACAATGCAGGGATTTATGTAACCACTAGAGGGAGTAGTGAGTCACTCTGTCAGTCTCCCATTGTGGTTAAATAAAGATAAAATAAAAAATTAACAGTACAGTCAAAGAGGGGGAAATTACCTATAAAAACCAAGATTATTTTTGTATTGCATTGTAAACATATTTTTTTCTGCTGTAAAATTGTTCAATTTAAATAGGGGGGCGTATCTGGGCCATTCCCCAGTGGACATTCAGTTTACTGCAGATTTGATACCTCTGCATCATAGCATTAATTTTCAGACCTGCCTCCAAATGACAGATTGGGATGTTCAAAGTTTACTAAAACCTGTGATATATGTAATTATTCTATATCTACATAGATAGAGCTTAATCTCCTACATTTAAACAAAATATTGTAACATCTGCCTTTATTTTATTTTTATTCTGTGTATGTTTGTGGTGTCTGTGTTTGTGCATTTTTATAATTCATTTCTTTGTTTATGCACAATTCTCTTAAGAGTAGGATAGGAGATGTTCTCCTGGAGCATTTTCTACTATATTGCTTAAAATCCCCTTCACACCTCAACTGCAACCAATTAATTAAATGATCTAACACACACACACACACAAAATAAATAAAAATTAGTCACCTGTGGAACGTACAGGACTGAAAAACACCATCCAATCATTTTTACCAAGCCATCCAAATGACTGAATGGTGATACGTCTATCAAACTCAACCGCCATTTGTCCCTCCTCCCTCTAGGCGTTCTCCTCTTTGTACATGAATCCTGCATTCTCAGAGGCTTGGAGCACTGGTACAGGAAACCAAGCCAGAGGTTGACTAGCTATACTAGCTAGCATACTAAACTGTAAAACTGTATTTGAGAAGGCTACTGCCAAGAAAAAGGAACAGAAAGGGCTGTAAAGTGATGCCATGGTGGCCCAATTTCTACTTGAAAGGTAAGATAACATTATGTCTTTATGATTTTTTTGAGAGTATTCATTGGTTTCTTCCATTGTTTTGTCATTTTAACTAGTGTCCAGCCAAGTTAGAGGATAAAATGAATTGGATGCACTGCTATGTTAGTAATGCTGTAGCAATTTTTTTAATTGGGCTAATGCTGCATTTCCTGAAGATGCGGATATTTCCTGAAACAACAAACGTGACGTGCAGAAAATAGATGCAGGGAGTTGGCAAGAGAGTACGCGTGGTGCGTATATACACCAGGCGGCTCCGCGCGGCATCTATTCCCAAACTGCAGGGGGCAGTGTGCCACAAACACACGTCTATCTATCACAGTAAAAAACTAGAGAAGAAGAAAATTCATCAGTTCGTTTTCTGTTTTCACATAGTTAGCAATAAACTTACGTCCTCCGGAGGTAGATTTGTGTCTGTTTCCCTGTGTTTAATAAAATTCCAGAGCCAGCTCAACTCTTTCAGAATCCGTGGGACGTTTGGGCTCCCCCCTGGGTCTCCACTTCTCCCTTTGGCGGTCTTTTTTGCCTTTACATATCTGTCCCGAATGTTTTTCCAGTTTTTTTTGCCCATTCCTCCTCTTTGCCGACTGTCGCTGCAATTTCCCTCCGTGAATTGTTCACTACTCGGCTGTGGCGGTGGTCCCGGTGTGACCAGTCCTCCCAGTGCCTGTACTTCTGCCCTTCTACCACCAGGAGCTCCTGAATGTCGGCCATGTTGTCCGCGCGTCTCTTACAGATTTTCTGAGGTGCACGACGCGGAAAGTTTCCGCTTGAGATGAGCCGCGCGAAGGGGCGGGGCTGTGAAAATTACGTCAATTGACCTGCCGCGGGGAGCTCGCTGACGCGGTAAGCATGAACCAGCCTTAAGGTGGAGGGTTGTATAGCCCTCGAAACGGAGATTTTCCAGGATCGCACTATGAACGGAGGGGTAGGAGTGTTAGAAAGCCCACACTGTTTATGTATTGTTCCTATGCTCGTTTAGTTGAGTTGAAAGTTCTACAGTATGTTTTTCTGTAAGTTTTCTTATGTCCTTCGCCCCTTAAACGCACCACTGCCGTGCCGGCGCTACTGAATGCTAATACTTTAAAACATGAAAACCGCTAATTTTCCTCTGACACAGCGACCGTTTATGTTCAGTTGCTTTCCTCATCATTTACCTGTACCGCCCTGGTTTTGTTGCTGTGTGTGTATGCCAAAAGGTGAGATTAGTGACGTGTTGTCTGGATTGAATGTACTGTTGAAGTGTTGGCTGGTGTGTTTACTGTGTATGGGCTAATACTGCCGTATGCTAGTGTGTTGATGAAGCTAGTGAGTTGGGTCATACTGTTTGTGTGCTTCATGAGGTGTCTGCAAGGTGATTTTGTTTCTACTGTATGTACAAGATGATATGATAGAGTGCTGAGTGCAGTACTTTATAACTTCAGTTATGTCATTGTATTTCTGTATGAAGTGTAGTGTTTACTATACTCATATTACTTCATGTTGTTGTTACAGACCACAGCAAATAAATCAAACATTAACTGGACATCTGTATCCGTGCTCTTTGGCTGGAATACTACCCCCACACCTTGCTGCTCTAACAAGTTGAATTCTTGCAGACAACAAACCTTTTTAAGGAGAAATTTCCCATAATTCTGCTCAAATCATTGGCAAGATGGAGGTAAACACAAAAAGTGCAGCAGTGTGAAGAAAGAAACACACAAATGTATGTATTTTCTTCATAAACAACTTAATCATTTGATTGACTGTTTGATGCCGTTTCAGTGTGTTATAAATCGCATTTCTGCGGTTTATAGTTGATAGCCGCAAAAAGATGACCAAAGCCCATGCAACAGTGATGGTTACAGCTGCTGATGGAAACAAAATTTTCACATCTGTTAATAGCAGCATCGATGACTGCTGATGGCGTAACAGGCTACGAATGGTTGTCCCATTTCATAGGAGAGTGTTTCAACCCTTAACCCTTGCAGCTCCGTTTCAACGGGTAGTATCAAGTGTAAGGACCAAGGGGTAGGGGTAAGGGGGAGGGCTAAAGGGCAAATTGAGATTGGGCCCTGGATTGTGATCGGGCCTCTGCAACACTTTCATTCTTTGCTAGATTTAAGGGTGTGTTTGGAATCGTCCTGTTGCATGACTCATTTTCAGCCAAACTTTAGCTGTTGGATAGATTGTCTCATATTTGACTCTGGAATACTCTGGTAAGCAGAGAGCTTCATGGTGGACTCTGGGACTTAAAAGTGCCCAGGTCCTGTAGCTGCAGAACAAAATCATCATCCCTCCACCACAGTGTTGGACTGTTGGCATTCAGTGCTGGTGCTGATATTTTATGTTTGGTGTTTTGAGATATTGTGCTGTGAATCATGGCCCAATATCTCCACTTGGCCTCATCTGCCCAAAACACATCGTCCTACGTGTCTTGTGGTTCAAACCTAATCTGTGTTCCCACGTCGTTTTCAGAGAGAAGAGGCTTTCTAAAGGCAACCCCTCTAAACAGGACTTAACAAGACCTACTTGATCTGTCTTGGAGAACTAAAATCATATTCCAGTGAAATATCAAAATTCAAACTGAATAATACAAAAACATATGTAAAACAGTGAGTATTAGCTGCTCCAAAACTATAACCACACTGGTCAGTTTTTGTTATGTGAAAGAGTCCAGAAAACACAAATTGTCTCTTGTTCTTTCAGGTACAACAAAAGACCATGGGTGATGCACAGCGCTTTAACATTCTCTGTTGTGTATCACTGTGTAATTCTCACAGGCGAGGACGGCTCTTTTGTAAACTTTCATAATGCAAACATTGTTATGCTCATCAATTGATTTTTAGCCATCAGCCGTTAAAAAAATGTTATGGCCTTCGAATGATATATCGGGATGTGTAAAGTTGTCAAGAGGTTTACAAAAACTGTGATTATGTGTAATTATTCTATATCTAGATAGATCATAATCTCCAACATTTAAAAATAATATTGTAACATCTGCCTTTATTTTCATTAATTTATGGGCATGTTTTGGGATTTTTGTAATTTATTTCTTGATAGTTGTTTGGTCATTAGTAGTCTTGGGATGTATGCATATTTTTGTTGCTTAGTTACTCTATATTAGGCACAAGTGTTCTGCTTAGGTTGTAAACCTCAAAATCCTCACTTGATGAAGAGGAATACTAGGTAATGGTTAAGTTAGGATTAAACCTGCAAATGTGTACACATTGTAAAATGTTAATATAATTTGATAAATAAGAATTCTGTTAAGTAGCATAACTTAGTTCAGCTTGATCTGCTATGGCTTTAAAACATTGAGATGCTGCTGCTATCTGATGTTGTGCAATGTCGTGACCTCAAACACCCCTTTTTTTTTTTACTTTACATAAAGGGACAGATGTGAGATTTTACACCAACTTCTAAACATATTTTGAGTTCAGATTACACTTTCTTGTGAAAATTTAAAGGTAATAAATTACTTTTTTCAAATCACACTGTGAAAAGTAATAGGAGAATTCATTTAAAAGAGGATTACTAGAGTTATTTTAAAATGCTCTAATAACAGGAATCCATGATACGCCTCATGCTCATCCACCTCATGCCGCTGTAGCCCATGTCCCTGAAGCTCCTGTACTCTCCAGGCCTCATGTACATCATCCTGCCTCTGTAGTGGGCCTGCTCGTACATCAGCCAGTGGCCGTCCATGACGTGGCAGGACATGCAGTCAGACATGCGGTAACGGTCCATCATGTTGTCGCAGTCGTCCATCAGCTCATGCATCATACCACCGAAGTTCTCCCTCTCGTAGATCCTCATCCTGAACTGACCTCTGTGCTGTGAATTGAAATCAGTGAACAAAGGTCAGGAAAGAATATTTAATATATGTATTCATTTGCTTTCATTAGGTCCAACTTGGATGTTTTCAAACCAAAGTAGTGATTAATATTACCATGGGGATCATACGGCAGGACCTGATACAGTCACTCATACCCATACGCTGGTAGTCAGCGTACTCGCCCCTCCTGACAAAGTACTGATTTCCCATGTAGTTAGTGCGGTCGTAGACCATGAAGCAGCCGCTTTCCACCCTGCAGGAGTGGCACCTGCTCAGGTAGGAGGACATGTCAGAGCAGTCGCTCATGCACTCATAGGAGCGACCCTGGAAGTTCCTGTCCTCGTAGAAGATGATCTGAAAAAATGGCAAACCATTATGTTGTTATTGTAGACTGAATGAAGTATATATTCCTTTTTTTTTTTTTTTTTTTTTTTTTTTTACAATTTCCACTTAGGCTGAAAACTTGAGAATTCAGAACTAAATTTGTCCACACCTTGCCCATGGTCATTTCTACAGTTAGGCCTGTTGTAGCTGAAAAACACTGCACAGTTTCCTCGATGGCCGCCTGCGGCTTTTATACCTGCCTTCACATCCAAAGGATGCATGAGTCATTGTCAAAATTCCTGACAGAGCAACATGGAGCAGAGAGGCCCCTGTATACTGGTCAATTCAAAGTGACCTTGTCCACATCATGATTTGCGTTGGTTGCAATTGTGAGAAGAGGCCCAGTGTTGTATTGTCTTTGCTTTTAAACAACAGAGACTGTTTTTTCCCACAAACACACCTTTCACTAAAGAGCGCATTAAATTAACACACAGTATGTACCTATAGTTTTCAAGAGAGAAGGTAATACAAGGAAAATTATTACTGTAATTATTATAATATAATAAATATTAATTACCATAATTATTATTTAATTATGATTGATATTTAATAAGCAGTATAAACATATTAAATTGTTACATTTACTAGACCAGAATATGGTAAATAATATAATAGTCCTGGTAATAGCAGGTTGTTTGATTTGTGCAATATGGTAACAAATACACACATCGTCACACACATCACTATTAAAACTCTGAGATGAATTTCAGAGCCACTCGGAACAATAATAACCTATTCTGTTGAGCTACTATACTAAATAATGCTAATAATAATAATGCTAATAATACAAATAATAATAATAATGTTAATAAAGATATTGCTAATAGTACTATTACTACTACTTATAATAATAATAATAATAATAATAATAGTAATGTTACGACTACTACTTAGAACAATAAAGCAAAGCCAGCTGCAATACTTATGGAGTATTCTTCATTAGTATGTCATTACCTTCTGGAGTGTCTTAAAGTGTTCTCAGATTTGCATCTCTATTTTTATTACTCTGTAATGGGGAGATGTAGTTTTGAATGCAAATACTCATGTATAATTGATGCTGATTTGATCTGACTGTGAGGTGAATACATGGTTCAGTAGATGGTGACCTAATATCTGTGATCTGAACTTATATTCATGGGCCAAAGGCCACTTTTTCTCTGGATTTTTAAGCCACAATAGACTGCACAAAATAAACAGACTCCATATTATACACGTTTGGTGAATATTTATTCAATTTTAATTCTATTGGCATTGCACATTTAAAACAGATGCAAAGTATTTCATGAGCAAGTTTTCGTTAGCGTCTTTATTTGACATTACTCTTGTCTAAACCACAGTGCATGTGTAACATTTACTTCATACTGCTCCTGGAATAAGACTTTAACAACTGAATCAACTGTAGGGTTAAACAATGGAATGAAGAAAACTGCTCTCACTTCTCCAGACAATGTGAAGTTAAACTTAAACCCCAAGCCATGAACAGTAAAGTACATGTTACTGACTAATTTCACCACATTTTGCATTATTGCTAGGAGTTCAACTATATTCATGGTTGCATAGTGGTTTCTGAGAATATAACTACTTGAAATAACTGTTTGGTCGTTGTTGCGCAGACAACCACAGAATCTAGAATTTAGGGCCATAAAACAAACAGATGATTTTTTTGTTTTATTTTAAATGCATATTATTCTGTGAAGGCATGCTTTCACCATGTATTCGATCTCTGTGTAAACAAGTGGTCACATTTTGCAAAAACTCAATTGATTGGCAATATTTTGTTATCATTGTGACTTATATTTTGTTAAAGTTTTGCAAAACTCTACTAAAATGTTGGCAACACTACTACTTTTAGCCAGCAATCTGTTCATTAAATTGGTGTTCCTGTAACTTTTTAGTTTGACCAGTTACATTGTTTATAATGTAACTTCTTGGGTAATTTGCAAAATAAATAGGTGAGAAGATTTTGCATGGGAAAAAAGAGGTTTATTTTTTGCAGTTACACATTTCCAGCAGAACAAAGTGGCAGGTTAACATGAGTCAGTGATGCGTCTAATTGACATGAATCTAATTCCATCGTAGCCACTTTCGCTGAAGCTCCTGTTATTCTCGGGTCTCAGGTACAGCATCCCGGCCTCTGTAGTTGGGCTGCTCGTACATCAGCCAGTGTCCGTCCATCACGTGGCAGGACATGCAGCCAGATATGCGGGGAAACGACTCTGGATGTTGTCACAGTCATCCACCAGCTCATTCATCTGGCCTCCGAAGTTCTCCATCTCGTAGATCCTTAGTCTGTAGGGACCTTTATGCTGATGTGAAACAAAACAAATAAAAATTATTAGTGATTTTAATGGAACCAAGTGAGCCCTGTACTAATGCAAATTGTGCCTCCACATAGCAACATAAACAGGGTATTACCAGTGGGATCATACGACAGGACCTGATGCAGTCGCTGAAACCCATCATGCGTTGATAGTCAGAGTACTCGCCCTTCCTCAAAAAGTACTGCATACCCATGTAGTTAGGATGGTCATAGACCACAAAGCAGCCGCTCTTCACCCTGCAGGAGTTGCACCTGCTCAGGTGGGAGGACATGTCGGAGCAGTCGCTGTCGCACTCATAGGAGCGACCCTGGAAGTTCCTGTCCTCGTAGAAGATGATCTAGAAACCAATAAAACAGACCCATTCAGGATCAAGTCTGATTTAATTCAGTCAACCCTCAATTTACATGTGTTTATTTAAAGTGAGAGATAGAGCCCTTATTTAGGAATCACTACTTGCACAAAGAAAACCAACAAAAAAGCAGTGCAGTAACAGTAAATCAGAAATCAGTTGAATCAATCACATGCAACCTGTAGAAATAAAGGTGATAAAAACAGTAGGGACGGATAGATGATTACCAGGGATTTAAGTATTTAGCCAACAAAATATAACAGTAATAATGGTATGGAAACGAATTCATCCTGAGTATACTATCTGTGACCAACCTACCTTGCCATGCATGGTGGCTGATATGATGAGTGATGCTATAGCTATCCTATCCCAGATTTAAGCCTGTTTTATAGCTTACGTGACATTCACACAGCGATGACACTATTGTATGGAAGCCATGAGTCAGCAGCATGCAATGTTACACTCTAAATCCATTTGTGAATACTGCTGGGAAAGGCTTATAATGCATCCTCCGTCAGGCGCTATCATTCTAGATCAAAAGGCGGGACTTTATGATGCTGGAAACTGAGTTCAATACAATAATATGAAGGGAAATCATTCAACTCCTTCCCTTCCAGATTATTTGCTTGGCTTCTTAGTTGTCTTGAAATGTTCCTCAAGTCAACCAAGTACCAATGTCAGTTCCTTTCACCTTTATTTTGAAGTTTGAAGTTTAAGTCGTGTGATATCTCAGCAACTTAAAATCTGGTGAACCTTTAACTGACATTCAAGGATGAACAGACAAGAGTTTTGTGGCCAAAAGTCAAAGTTCTTTGACCTCATGGCTGTCCATTCTAATGAGTGTGCCATCTCAGGAATGTTTTGAAAGAATTTCCTCAAATGTGAAATAACATTAATGTATACTGTATGAACTGATTTGAATGTGATGGCCAAAGGTGATCAATAAAATAAAATAAATGAAATGAAATATAAAAACTCTGCTATTGAACATACATTATCATAGAATTGTTTATAATTGACTCTCAAAGACCTAAACATCCACCAGTGACCAGAACAATCTATTCCTTCATTCTTCTTCTGATGAATGTTTGTCTTCGAGAGGGTTGTGGGGGTGCTGGAGCCTATCCCAGCTTCCTATTGTATGGGCAAAGGTGGGGTACACCCTGGATGTGTGCCAGTTCATTGCAGGGCTGACATATAGAGACAAACAACCAATCATTCTCACATTCACACCTATGGGCAATTTAGATGAACCAATTAACCTATTAGTGTTGTGGGAGGAAGTACTGGAGAGAACCCATATAAACATGGGGAGAACATGCAAACTCTACACAGAAAAGGTCCAACTGCCATTGACTGGTGTTGGAATTGAACCCAGGACCATCTTGCTGTGAGGCACGAGTGCTATCCACTAGAGCATTGGTGACTTCAGATTTTTTCAGATCAACTTATTTGTCAATAAAGTTGAAGTCAAGTCGACTCGTCGTATGATGACATCATCACATTGACAGCAGAGGAACAATACAGACACACAGCTGTTCAACAATGAGCGACTTGTACTAATGTTCACTGCAAGGGAGTAGGTTTGATTTTGATATTGGTGGGGATACAAAGGTGCTCCAAGGCAGCACTCCGGAAAGTTGATATTTTTTTGCATTTGCAATCGTAATTTCACGTCATGTTGAGCTGATCAAATAAACAATCATAGTCAGAAAAAAAAAATCAGTAATTGACATGTTTATAACACATTACTGAATATCTAAAGACAATACAAGAATTTAATGCATTCTGTAATTTTATTCTCATGACTAACGTATCCATTATTATTGAACCTCACCTGTGAATTTCCAGCCTCTCCTCCTCTACCTCCTCCTGCATCTATACTCTATGTCACTTGACAAAAATATGCTGATGCATGACATATGAACCAGATTAGGGATACAGTGATCATAGAGTTTGATGGTACAAGTTACTGCCTGAGCAAAAAAAGGCTGTTACTTTCAATTATTACATGTAATTATTCCCCAAAAACATGGATAAAATCATATTTAGAATCTGAGGTTTTATTGTATTTTCCCCTCAAATTTTCTTTATGTGTTTTTTTAAACAGTTGCTCTTCCATAGAATACATTTAAAATAATAACTTTTAAAAGTGTAATCTGTTTGGCATTAAACAGTGTCTTTTATTCAGTATCTGTGTTGAACCTCTACAGTTCTATACCCTTGAAGTAACTTACACTTTGACTCCTAAAGAAGTGTCTTATGACTAGTTTTCTTTCTTTGACGTTCTTTACATCCTAATTACCGAGCACACGTGCACGCACACACACATATAAACAAACACATGCACAAGTGTAAATGTAAATGACATCACTGATATTCATATCCATCTAGCTGATGTGACCCAGGCGAACAAATGCCAAACATATTGAAAACTTACATTAGCGATCCAACTAGCAGGTTCCTTTTACAAGTAGATGGAGTGACAGCAGGGATGGCCAATCACATGTACGATAGGAAAGCCAAAGAGCCAATTGGAGAGTGACATTTACGTTAGAAGCGGGACTTCTAGCAGAGACTGACTATTAACCCTTTGTGTGCCATAATCATTAACTCAACACTACGGACAGCAGTTGTGTTGATAGGGGGACAACACAGTAGTGGCTGGATATTGGTAGGGATGTGTCCCTAGCATCCCTACGCAATTCTACGCCCCTGGTTCACTGTAACATTAATGTACACTAAAGAGCAGAATAAAAAACTAAGACTCAAGCATCAACAGTCCTTCTAAGACATTTAACCAAAACAAAACATAGGCTAACACCTAGAAGTTTCTTTTAAACTTAAGTGAACACATAAAGTGAGAAAAAGTTCAGACCGTGGCAGCCAATACACCAACATGCTAGAGAAAAGAGCACATTTCTGAATGAAATAAATGAACAGAATAATCCAAACACACTGGCTGTCCAAATGATTATTCGGTACTGGTGGTGCTTACATGGTTCACAGAGCATTACTTAGACCATAGTTTTTCTAGATCACAGTCAGTTTAGTAATTCTACTCTGATCGTCTTCTTCCTTCAGTCTTGGCCTTGCACTAGTGATGCGCAGGTGTTTTTTTTTTTTTTGTTTTTTTTAAGCCACTTTGTGGAATTTTTTGACTTGCCCAGCAATAAAGTGACATTTTTTGACCCCGCACCAACCTGAGCTGGGTCCGCTGATCTGCGCATCACTACCACTCTCTGCGCACTGCGCTCCATGTTTTCATGTAGAAAGATGACAGCATCGACATGCACTGAATGAAGGATCATGCTCCTGTCGGTGTGGAAGGGAGAGAGAGAATAACACACGACTACCGACTCCTCCAAAGTACGTCGATTTGTGCCACAGACGTCGACAAACTGACTTTTCAGTTAATGCCCTACTATCCACCACCATGTTGCCCCCAAAGATCACTGTTTTAAAATGTTTAATAACTGTTGAACCTCTATTGTAAAGAAATAATTGATGTCAAATGCAGTTTGTCATCTTTTCATCAGATATGACCCATTGGACATTCAGAGGCTCCGTAGTGAACGTGAAACACTTGTCATTTTCTGCAACATTCATTCACGTAAAAACCAGTGTAGTTTGACAATAACAGTGTTGTAGATACTTATTTTTATGTTCAGTTAATGATATAATTTTTGCTAATAAAGGTCATTTTATTCCCTCAGTTTCCTTCTCTGTTTCTGGTAATAGTAAAATGGATTGATCGTATATAGTGCATTTTATACACCTTCATGGTGCTCGAAGTGCTTTACAAGGCCTCACATTCACCCATTCACACACTCATACATCGCCATGCCAGGTGCTGCCTTACTGGGAGCAATTTAGAGTTCAGTGTCTTGCCCAAGAACACTTTGACATGTGGACAGTCAGAGCGAGGATTCAAACCTTTGGCTGACCTGCTCTACCAACTGAGCCATAGTCGCTGATCTAATAATCTTTACATCTGAGGTTGTATGAACATGTAGATGGTCAGTAAATTAAATAATATACCTGATTTACACAGAAAAATTCAAAATTCAGAGAATAATATTATTATGATAGTTTTTTAACCACTTCAATAGAAATAATTTGAAGTCACCACAGAACAGCTAAATCTTTAAGGGTTAAAGGATAGTGGCTATATCTGATTGAAATTATTGATCATTATTAAAGTTACTGTCAAACAGAAAATCACTAGTAATGAATACTGTGAGAAAGTGACGCTGGAATGAAATATACGTCAATATTCTGTTTTATTTTCTATTTGCACTCATTTGTTATAAGTCATATAACCATATTGTATATTACAGTTTTCAGTAGAGTTTTAAAACCTCTACAAAAAGAGGACTCAGTAAATATGTAACCCAGTCCTCAATTCACATAACCTCACTGTCAACTGTTTTCATTAGACCTACTTTCTTATTAACACAGTTGTTTTTCTATTTATTCCAAGATTGAAGAAGATAGATTTGTCTGTCCTTGTGCTTTAAAGTAAGAATTTAATATTTTTAGATCTTTGTTGATTAATATTTTTTGTTTCTTTCTTGTATTTATGTTTAACATTTTTCAGCTTGTGAAATACTTATCTTTAGCTATTACTTTCAGTTAAAGAAATGTTTGATATCTATGACTATCTATGATTAACTGGATCCCTATAAAAGCATTACAGCGCACAGCTGACTCACAACATACTGTATGGACAAAAAGCATGGAAAGAGACAAATGTATTTAACATGATAGTAAGTGTCAGATTCACAGCATCCAAGTGTGAGCTTACATTTTACATAATGCAGCTTTTTTTTTGAACTACTGAAATGATAATTATTTTATCTACAGTGTCATGAATTTAAAAGGAAGGTTAGTGTTTGTTGCATGTACCATGTTGCAGTACTTTGTCCTTTGTATGAATACCATTTACAGCCATGAATGTGCTAATCTGATAAAACCAGACCCAAGTCTCATGGTTATGTTTCATTATTTATTTGACAGGAAACTGTTTAGCACATATCCAGGATACTCCCTCATGCTCAGCCACCTCATGCCGCTGTAGCCATGTCCCTGAAGCTCTGTACTCTCCAGGCCTCAGTACATCATCCTGCTCTGTAGTGGGGCTGCTCGTACATCCCAGTGGCCGTCCATGACTTTGCAGGCATGCAGTCGTTCATAGCGGTAACGGTCCATGATGGAGTCGCAGTCATCCATCACTCGTACATCTGGCCACCGAAGTCTCCCTCTCGTAGATCCTCATCCTGTAGGATCCTCTGTACTGTAAGGTGAAGAGAATTAAAGTTTAATACAAGACGTAAACTGACTTGCAGATATAGTGGAGTTATGATATGGCAGATGTTCTTTTATACTTACCATGGGGATCATACGGCAAGACCTGATGCCACCGCTCATGCCCATCATGCTCATGTAGTCAGCGTACTCGCCCCTCCTCATGAAGTACTGGTTTCCCATGTGTTGGCGCGGTCGTAGACCATGAAGCAGCCGCTCTCCACCCTGCAGGAGTGGCACCTGCTCAGGTAGAGGACATGTCGGCGCAGTCGCTCATGGCACTCATAGGAGCGACCCATGAAGTTTCTGTCCTCGGAGAAGATGATCTGAAAACCAGCAGATGCATTATGTTAGACTGTAATTAATACTTTTTTTTTTTTATTATTCTTTTACATTATTATGGATTTGGCTGAGGTTTACCTTGCCCATGCTCAATCGGTGTGGTCATAGATTGGAGGTGAGCTGCTGCTGTTGCTACTTGCTACTGCTGCACTGTCCTGTCTGGTTTAACTCCAGCTTTTATACCTAACTGAAGCCTACAGACTCAGTGGGCCCCCCTTTGTGTAAACCCCTGACCCAGCAACATAGTATAGAGCGCTGTACAGGCCTGTGTTAGTATGTTATATAATCACATGACCTCGAAGACTTCAGAATATTTCTCCCTTTTGATTCAGTACCACAAAGCCTTGTCTCATTTCTAACACCATGACCGTGCACAACCACTGATCCTGCACGAATTACAGCACGACAACGACGCACGAAAAAACTCAGAGGAGATGAAGTAATGCAATTAACATTGAATAATGTAATGGAATGCAGCAGCTAAAATCAATAAATTTGTCAGTATCTGTTCCTGATAAATGAAAGTAAAAAATAAATTCTTTGTGATTGCATAATTCCAGTGTAATTGAGATACTGATAACTGGAAGCATTAACCTTTTATTTTAGTGAGCTTCATCAGTTTGTATTGTAATGGGGTTTGAACATCTTTCTTACATCTTTTAATCAGTTTTAGTCTTCCATAGTGTGGTTATTTTGCAGCATTCATGTATTTGCGTGCTCTATTACCCCAGTTTTCTTAAGTTGTAGTACATTAAAGTCCCTCAGGCGATGTCTGGGGCTGTGTGATACAGCCAATATTTATCATGATGATAATATTCATATCATATGCTGATGATTAATTCGTGTAATGTCAAATCATTACCCCTCTGGGTTTAAAGTGGTATTTGATATTAAGAGGTTAAAAAAGGCAGACAATGCTTTGTCATTTAGAATCATTTGTTAAAGTTAGAATGCAATGAAAATGGCATAATAAAATAAAATAAGAACAACAACAGAGATGCAAGACAAAAACACACTTGAAGAATCTAATTTCTTTATTTCTTGCTTATATTGTTTTCATGGATTTAATGTTGTGAAAGCCACAATGAACAAAATAAACCGAAGAGATGAAATAAATCTGTACATTATGATAATCATATTTATAACATATAAAAGATACTTTATTATGATAAAGTAATTGTTGGTTTAATGCCCCATATTAACTACAGTCGTTGATGGCTAACATTTGGAGAATGAATGAGACTAATTTCTTTAGATAAAGGCACCATTAAGATGTATAACATAATGACATTTATTTTCACTTTGAGAAATGTGAAGATATTTGCATAAGCCTTTCTAGACTTTTGTTGATTTTATAAAAATAAATATGTGTAAATTTTTCTACTCCATATATTGTTGGCAAGTTTCACTTTACTTTAAATCTTTCGACCATGAAACACTGAAATCTGAAACATTTAATCAGTCATATGGATGAATGATTGAGCAGTTCATCGGACTGAAGTACATTCCAGTTAATTGGAGTAAAAGTGATTTAAATAGCTGAGTCTTAACCTTGACATTATTATTAGTGGTGCATTAAATGAAATTATTACATTCTGTGGTCAAATGTTTCTCACCAATGTAGCAATATTTAAATGTATACAGAATATTTATGAGAAAATAACTAAAAAGAGGGAAATCCAGTCCAAATAAAATATTTTTTTATTAAAATTTTCCAAATAAGGTGTAAAAAAAATATCAACAACATTGCTTCTCTCTTATAATATAGAAAAACAATAGCTAATCTATTACAAAAAAGTACCTTGTGTGCAATGAAATAAAATATCAAATTGTAAATTAAGGAATGATCTTGACAAAATAAACTACATGGTCCGCAGACATCCTTCTTCTAAGTTTTGGACATAATCATTGAAAGGTCTCCATATCTTTTCAAACATTTTTTTTTTTTAATTTCAGTATACATGTTATTCTTTTGGGAGGAAGGTTTGTTAACATCTGTGTCAGCCACTGAGTCACATCTGGTCCTTGAATATTTTTCCACAGTGCAATACTTTTCTTGGCAATGAGCAAACTGAGGTCTACGAATATCCTCTCACTATTGCAGAAGTTATGTTTTTCTGAGTACAGACCAAACAGAAACAGATAAGGGTTCAATGCAATTTCAAAATTTTACCATTTTACCATGTACTTTCTCACAAAGACATCTCTTCATCCATCCAGTTCCTCTTCCTCATTGACTCTTCCTCAGGCTTTCAACACTAAACAGCTGCAGGTACTATTGCCAAACTGTGTACTGTGCATTTGCTGCCCTCCACCTGAAGCATACCTGAGTCACTGTTTTCCACCTCAGAGTTGGGGTCATTGTTCTTTTGAGTTTTGTGTCTGAAATTCATTCCACAACTTCTAAATGATGTTACAACCACGTAACCATGTATTTACACAGTAAGACTGCGTGGATGCCTCACAATCCCTATTATACACTTTTCTGATTTCCTCTTTTGCTTCCTGTTAAGTGTACACCCAAAACATGAAACCTCCAAAGTCTGTAGCTCCAAACCTTTTTTGGCTCGTGACCCCATTTTAACGTCACAAATTTCTGGTTACCCCTGCCATTTAAAACTGAGACATTCTTTTTTTTTTTTTTTTGCTAAAATTAATTTGTTTTTGATCATGTAATAGTTTGCTATACTATGTTGTAGGTAAACGTTAATTTTAGACGACATTTAGGCTGTATAATGTATATTATTATGGACGGAGGCAGAAAAGCCAGGTTGAAATTACTGCACAAAGTGAGAATTTAATTTTCCTTGGTCAGGATATGTACAGTCAGTCCAGCTTGTATTACAAGGCTGACAATTAATAAAAAACAATAACTCAAACTATGAATTATGAAAGAGCTGCAGCATCTGAAACTGACCACAATGAACATTTGAAAGATAAACAGTACCACAGTGCTTCAGTTTCAGCTTCAGTTTCAGCTTCAGTTTGTCATGTTTTTTATGGATTGTGACTGTCTCTCTCAACTCACCATATATTTTTATTAGTAAGTTTTTGTTTGTTTGTTTGTTTTCTTAAATTTTTATCAATTACTAGAAATTTCAGGTGACCCTATTTGAATTCCCTGTGGGGTCCCGACCCCAAGGTTGAAAAACACTGTCCTAAGTAAAGCACAGGCTAATTGCTGCTTACTGCTTGAATTTTATCACAGGTCTGAAGTATTTTGATTTTGTTTTGTCATATCCATATAGAAAATAAACTGGACAAAAGTCAACATAGTGAATGGAATTATTTATTTAAAGGTGATACATTCACTGAACATTTAGTAGCAGGAATCCATGATGCGCCTCATGCTCATCCACCTCATGCCGCTGTAGCCCATGTCCCTGAAGCTCCTGTACTCTCCAGGCCTCATGTACATCATCCTGCCTCTGTAGTGGGGCTGCTCGTACATCAGCCAGTGGCCGTCCATGACGTGGCAGGACATGCAGTCGTTCATGCGGTAACGGTCCATGATGTTGTCGCAGTCGTCCATCAGCTCATGCATCATACCACCGAAGTTCTCCCTCTCGTAGATCCTCATCCTGTAGGATCCTCTGTACTGTAATGAAAGAAAGGGGAGTATGAGCCAACCAGAGGATACTTCAGTTGAGAAAATTGTAAAAATGAATATAGTATGGGTCCTACCATGGGGATCATACGGCAGGACCTGATGCAGTCCCTCATGCCCATCATCATGTAGTCAGAGTACTCGCCCCTCCTCATGAAGTACTGGTTTCCCATGTAGTTGGCGCGGTCGTAGACCATGAAGCAGCCGCTCTCCACCCTGCAGGAGTGGCACCTGCTCAGGTAGGAGGTCATGTCGGAGCAATCATTCATGCACTCATAGGAACGACCCATGAAGTTCCTGTCCTCGTAGAAGATGATCTGAAACACAGCAGGTACACGGTTTTAGACCAGAACAGAACAGAAATATGAACTGGAAACAGAAGTATTAAAGAATGTTTTAACAGTACCTTGCCCCTCATGCTCATGCCGGTGTTGCTCATGTTGGCTGTGGATGGGTTTTCAGTCTTGCTCCTGAACTGCCTTCCTACCTGGTTTAACCCCTTGCTTTTATACCTGACCAAAAAGTAAAGAATCAGTGTGTCCCCTTCAGAGAACCCCTTACTCAGCAGCTTACTATTGAAGCCAATAGAATGCGGAGGTTACGTCCACTGGGGACCTCACAGTCTTTTTTTCTCATTACCAAAAGCATTTTCAACTGAGCTTGTACCATGTGAATAGGGTGAATCATGTGACTGTTAAGAGCTCTTTGTATGACCTCTCTGGTACATAATTTACCAGTTATTTAACAAATGAGTAAGGACATTAGAAAAATACAAAATAAAAACTTGAGCATTTGTTTTATGTATATTGTTATGATACTGTTCTTTCATAGATATGGATATGGAAGATTGATGTCACTATACAAATGTTCTTGCTGACTTCAACAGTAGTGTGTTTTCAAAAATGACAACTCAATGATGAGAAAAGACCTTTAAATTTGAAGTGTTATCTTGATCTTTATTGAAAAACAAACAAAAAAAAAAAGTCAAAACCAGATTACAGAAAGCACAACAGCTTAAGCACATTGATGACAGCGATATTTGGCTGAAATGTGGGTGAAAAATATGAAATGTTCTTAACACTGAATGAAATATCACCTTGTCCACACACTTATGATCTCATCTGCTTCAAGAAATGTTTCAACAACAAATCACATTGTTCTTGAAATGAAAATCAATGTGGCATATATTTAATAATTAGACAATGCCAAAATCACATATGATAATTTGTTTTGAGGGCCTTATAAATAATGATATCAGAATGTGATTGGTGTTATTTAAAAAAAAAAAAAAAAAAAAAAA
>NC_043977.1:26927874-27103392 GCF_902148855.1 Sphaeramia orbicularis | reverse complement strand
TTGTTTTTCACTTCTGTGTTCTTTATTGACAGATTTTTCCACAAAAGGAAAGAAAATAGTCACAACAACAACTATATAACCCCCCCCCCCCCCCCAGAGGTGACCACCTAGCTTCGATCTGCGCCTGCCCCCCCTCCCCCCTCAGACTGGGGTTGGTACCGTTGGTTCTGTGTCCTTCAGTTCTGCAGCTGCTGGTTCCTGTAGAGTTCACTTTGATTTATTTACGCTTTAGAAACTTTTCTACCATTAAACCTCCCCCCCCCCGTGTGTTCTGGTCCGCCTGGGCGGGGCCTCCTTCCACCTGGGCGGGGCTCCTCCAAACCCAGTCCTCTACCGGAGGTCTGGAAGTCTGAGGGTTCTGTTCAGGTTCTTCTGTTCTCTGTCAGACTAGACATTCAGATCCTTCTTACATATTGAGACCCCACCCACACAGGTCCAGTGGGCGGGGTCATCCTGTGGGTCCAGGTGGGTGGGGTCATGGTTCAGTGGTGAATCCCAGGGTTCCAGGTTCACACCGTCTCCTCACTTGAAGGCCCCGCCCCTGTGGAGTCACAGACGGCCCTTCTGAGCTCAGGTGGTCCTGGACCAGCTGCAGGGGGGCGGGGGGGCTGTCCCTGGTTGCTCCTGTCTCAGAGGATTCTAGGTCCTTTGGCCCACTTTGGCCCACATTGGTCTGAATATGGAACCTTGCAGAAGCGTATCGCATACACACTAAAAAATAAATCTGGCTGTTTTTCTGAATTAACGAGATAATTATATCGTAATTATGAGAAAATTTTTTTAAAAAAAATTCTGCTCTATTTTTCCAAATTCACCAGATAATTATCTCGTAAAACAGCCAAATTTAATTTTTTTTTTCAGAAAACAGTATCTCATTAATTCGGAAAAACAGAGCCAAATTTTTTTTTTTTAAAACTTATTTTTCTCATAATTACCAGATAATTATCTCGTTAATTCGGAAAAACGGAGTTGAATTGTATTTTTTTGTGTGAATGCAATACATTTCCGTAAACCCTAACTAAGTCAACTAATTCTTTGACTGTCACTTTTTTCATATTCAATGAATTCTGTCGTCGTGGTGACATCGGACTAAAGACACTGAAGTTGAAAATGAGTGGAACATAGTTAATTCTTATACATTCAGTGTTAGTTTGGCATTTGACAGATTCGTGGGAAGGACTGGACTCTTTGACTGTAAGTCGGACCCCCCCCCAAAAATCCCAAATAATCAGTTGGATGTGTTTGTTCATATATACAGTATCTTTATTGAATGAAGCTAAATAACGAGAACTTTTCATCCCCTGTTCTGAAAATAAATAAATCATTTTCTGTTTCTGGTGCGGCCGATTTTTCTTCTTCTGTTTCAGAGCAGGACAGTCCGTTTAGCGCCACCGCCACGCCGCAATAAAATCTAATAAAAACATGAGACGCTTCGATCCGTTTGGCACTGAGATAAAAGCTCAGATGAGAAGAGAATAAGAAAAAGCCCAGAGTTCATGTACGAACTTCAGCCGCTTCCACAACAAAATACAGAAAAAACCCAAAACATCCCAAAAACGACAGGACAAATGTGCCGGAAAGCGTTGCCGTGGTGACTATTGAGATTCTGCAACCGAGCTACAAACTGAACCCGAAAAAAAAGGCAAAACAAGCTTTGATGCGGTCTGTTTGGATCTGTGTAGTCTGTCTAGACCTGGTGCGGTCTGTTTGGACCTGGTGTGGTCTGTTTAGACCTGGTGCGGTCTGTTTAGACCTGGTGCGGTCTGTTTAGACCTGGTGTGGTCTGTCTAGAAGGCGGAATCGATAAGCAGAATCGTTAAGCAGGCAGCAACAATTCCAAGAATTGAGCTACTGGGATCCGTTCTCAAAAAGAGCGGTTCTCGATTCCCGTCCCTAGGTGTCGGAGGACCTTACCCAGCTCCGTACTCGGACAGGGAGCTGTTGCAGACGGTGCAGGGGCCTGGTCCGGGACAGGTGGTTCATGGGGATGCAGATCCTCTTGTCTACGTTCTGGTCGTGGAGAACATGATGGCGGTGGCTGAAAGACGACACCCATTAACATCTGGACTAAACCCTAACCCGGTACCACTGCAGTACAATACGGGGTCCGGTAAAGCCTGCGGTACCTGAAGGTTCTTCGCTCCACGTCCGTCCTGACAGGCGGATGAGGATCCCCTCCTGCGCAGAGACCCGAAGGCCATGTACTCGCCCAGAGCCCAGTCCACGGTCCAGTTCTTGATCATCTCTCCGCAGCCTTTCAGGATCCGGCTCAGACCTGGACAGGAACAACATAGACTTAGTCAGTGAGAAGAACCCGGGTACGTCGGCGTCAAACAAAACCTGGCGTCAATAAAAATCAGACCTCCGTGGATGGTGAAGTCCTCCCTCGGGACGGACGCCATGTGTCTGTGTGGTTCAGGGTTTCCTCGGTCAGACCGGTAGAAGGACAGCTCATGGACTTGGGTTGTCCATCTAGAGTGACAAAACCTGAGAACAACAAACACGACCTGTCAACACACCAAGGAGAACCAGGACCAGACCAGGACCCTGGTCGAGGGAGAAGAGGTTCAGGACCGACAACAGAGGAGGAGGTTCCACCAACAAACACCAGGAAATAACATACATGGGTCATTCCATATGAAATCAACAGATTTGAAGAAAATTTCCCACCTGACCCTTTCAGATTTTTCTCAATTTTTACATACTTATAGAACATTATATATGATGGAAAATCCAAAATTTCAAGGCTTAATTGTAAATAGTTCCCAAGTTATGAACATTTGAAGTAGGTAGGGGCTACCCTAAAATTGTGACCAAAATTCAGACTGTAAATGTTCGTCTATTTTCAGGCTTCTATAACTTCTGAACAATAAGAACTAGAAGTCTGAAATTTACAGAATCATTTCACAGGAATCTATAGTCCTATGAAATGTGAAATTGCCCTAAATTTAGACACCAAGCACAACTGGCTAATATAAATCCTTCTATGTTAAACATTCAAATTAAATATGGATGTTTTCAGCTAAAATATGGGATTTATAGAAGAGAAGATTAAAGAAGTGTCTTTTATTTTGTGATCCTACCTATCCCACATGCTGATATTGACCTTTGAATCTGAAGGTCGGACAGATATTTTTGATTTTCAGCTGTTCATATATCATACATAACAGAACATAGGACCTTCATTTTCCACAGATCCATTCCCTCAGTAGAGCAGATATAGCACAGAACATTTACAATAACTATGAGGATTAGTTTGTGTGGAATGAGTGGACAAATGTAGCATTTTAGAAGTTCGCCATGGATAAAATCTCAACTTTGTCATTCTCTGTAACATGCAATTATACATTTGAAGTAAATATTTTCATATTTCTTAGGACTATAGATTCCTGTGAAATGATTCTGAACGTTTCAGACCTCTAGCTCTTGTTGTTCAGAAGTTACAGAGGCCTGAAAATAGACCAACATTTACAGTCTCAATTTGGGTCGCAATTTTAGGGTAGGCCCTACCTACTTCAAATGGACAGAACTGTGGAACTATTTACAATTAAGCCTTGACATTTAGGATTTCCCATCATATGTAATGTACTAGAAGTATGTAAAAAATTTAGAAGAATCTGAGAGGGTCAGGTGGAACCACTGGATGAAATTATAATGGAATGACCCATATACATACAAACATAAATGAGGTGCGTGTGCTCAACTCACAACACTTCCTGCTGTTGTGGAAGTGCGTTTGTGTTTGTTGTGTATTTGTTGTTGTGCATTTTCAGATGTGTATGTGTTTGTGTTGGAGGTGGAGGTGAAACCGGTTCCTCACCAGGCCACGGTGAGTCCAACTAGTGCTTGATGTGCAAGATCTTCTCGTCTTTGGAGCGAGCGTACGCCTACTTGCAGATCTTGTCGTACTTGGCGATCTCCTCTTACAGACGCAGAGGATTTGGGTTATGAACTGTTTTGTGTGTTGGACGGTGGTGGACTGTGGCGGACCGCGGTGGACTGTGGTGGACTGTGGTGGACCATGGTGGACTGTGGTGGGGGGTGGTGGTGTTCGTACCTCGTACTCCTGCCTGCTCACCGCTCCCTCTGCGATCAGTTTCTCGGCGTACTTCTGAAGAACCGGCTTCTGCTTCTTGATCTGTTTGTACATCAGCGGTTCGTGAACATGGGCTCGTCCATCTCATTGTGACCCATCCGGCGGTAACACACCTGCGCACAAACACACCACGTTTACTACAAACTTGTACAAATCGTGACTCAAACTGACCGCTGTGCTGTCGTCCACTGACCAGGTTGACCACCACATCCTTGTGGAACGTGGCTCTCCACTCCGCCGCCACCTTACAGACGTAGATGACGGCTTCGGGGTCGTCGCATTTTTTTCCTCACTAAATTTTTTTTTCCTGGTATTTTTTTTTTCCCAGTATTTTTTTGTTTCCTGGTATTTTTTTCCCCTGGTATTTTTTTTCCTGGTTTTTTTTTCCCCCAGAATTTTTTTTCCCACTAAATTTTTTTCCTGGTATTTGTTTTCCCCAGTATTTTTTTCCTCACTAAAGTTTTTTTCCTAGTATTTTTTTCCACCATTTTTTTCCCGGTATTTTTTCCCCACTGTGACGGCCCCGCACCTTTTGGGCACTAAGGGCACTGTCAGTTTTCTTTTTTCAGATGGAGATGGCCTGATTGATTGCACCTGTGACGGGCCTATTGAAGCAGGTCAACATGGACGCTCACTCTCTCTCTGGTCTGGCCCGGTCTACTCCCTGCCTGGTCTGGTCTGCTCTAGCCTGGTCTGGTCTGGTCTTGGTTCTGCTCGCTGCCCTGCTCTGGTCCTCATGCTCCTCTCGACTGCTGTTTTGTGTTGGAGTATATTGGTTTTGGTTGTTGGTTTGATTTAATAAACTTTTGTTACATTTTACCACCTCCTCTGTCTCCATCTTTGTCCAACGTCAGTGCCGGGTCGTGACAAGTGGGGGCTCGTCCGTTCCTTGCTCCTGTGAGAAGGGGAGGTTTGTCTTTTATTCAGCTTCACACTATCTGTATTCCGTCCGAGTGGGCGGGGACTGCATGGTTTTTGTGAATGACTCAAGTTGTAGTAGTGTCAGGGCCGGACTGAGACTCATTTCCAGCCCCGGAGTTTCATACCTCAGACTGGCCCACTTTAGATCACGACCAATTATTGTTAAAATCATGGAATTATAACCTTACATGTTAGGTCTACACACTGTTCTGCAAAGCCTTGTAATTCAGTGTATTTTCTAAAATATTTCCAATTCAGCGCAAGTAAAGGTTGCTTCACAATGTGGATTTATTTCAACAGTGAGTGCACATTGACATCTCCAACATTATTATTCCTCACAGCACAACAATAACAGAATCTATATTTTTGTTCTTATAAGTGTTAACATTTTCAAACCTTTAAAATGTTTGAAATGAAATGAAAGAATATATAAAAATATTGAATAAAAAAATAATTAAAAAAAAAAAAAAAAGCTTGCTGCTTTTTCTAATAACTATTATTTTTGTATCCTCTGCAACAAAAGATTTCCATCACAACTTACTTGCGGTTTGTTCCATCGTTGCTATTGAAAACCTTTGGTATAGTGATATTAGGGGTTTGATGAGGATGATAAGAAAAAATATATGTATATCCTGTGACTGAGGGCAAGCAAAGTAATCAAAGCTAACAACAGACTCATCTTCATCTGTCTCCTTTGTGCCTAGTGGTTCAGGGTTGTGCTGCTGAGCTGCTCCTCTGTCATCAGTAGACTCTGCTCTCCCTTTCACACTTCCTCCAGTTTCCCTAGACTCGCCTGCACCTGGATCACAATAAAAATAATATCTACAGACATTTTGACTGACTTAACTAATTAAGATATTTACATTGGCAAAATATGCAGGCTTATTTCATATTACTTATGCTATTGCCTTTCAGTTGTGGGCTTTGTGTATTTACTGTCTCACTTTTAATAATAAAATTAAAAGGTCAGGACTATGGTTTGGGTATAGAAAGTGGTTTTCTGAAACTAATGCTTGTTCACACAGTCTGTTCCAACAGCTCACCTTTTCCTTCCATCCTGACAGGAACAATCCCCTCATCACTACTGGCTCCTGGCTCTGCTTCTGACACTAAATCACATTTTAAAAATGGTCATAATTCTCAGCCAAATCTTCTGTTTTCAAAGCCTTGGTGTCAGTTTCATTCATGTAGTGCTGAATCATCTAGCATCTCAGAGCACCTTTCATATTGAACAGGCCTACACCATACTCTTCACTGTAGCCCAGGCCCGGACTGGCTAATCGAGAGGACCGGGACAATTCCCGGTGGGCCGGTATAATATTTAGGCCGCGAGGGCTGGAGTTCACTTTAATATGTATTACTCTCTGAGCAGTCCTACCTGCCCACTCTGGACTTGTGGGCCCATGGCTGGTGTCTGCTGCTGGATCTGCTTTCTGGCTCTGAGGAGCTACAAGACAAAGTTTCCCAGTTCTGTGGCCTCGCATCATTCTATTTTAAATTACATAACGTTATGTTCCACGCCACAATGCCACACGATTCATTGACTTGATAATTAACTAACTTGAAAGGTGGTTTACCCGGTTCATTGTCCTCATTAGTTGTTTCCAACCGGGAGGTCGTTTTTGTGAAAAAGTTGCAGATTTTGTCACATTTGGCTGCGTTTGCTTCCAGAGCTTTCCTCTTTTTAATTCTTGCCTTCTCCACTTTTTAATTCTTGCCTTCTCCACACCACCCTTGCTCTTTCTATTATCCATGTTTCAAACAGCAAACACAGCTGACCATCCACAGCCTACAGAGCACAGATTGTATATGCTCCACAGCTACAGTACAGAGCTACTAACTATATGCAAGGACATGTTACGTCAGGTCACGGTGTGTCTGCCAAAAAAGAGGAAGAAAAAACCATCTTGCTAGTAGAGGGGGTGGGGGCCAGGAACAGCTGCTGCAGATTACTTGATCAACTCAGTGCTATGACTTAACACCGGCCCCCAAAAAATAAATAAATAAATATTAAACATATTTAAAGTGAACTCCAGCTCTCGCGGCCTAAATATTATACCATTCCACCGGGAATTGTCCCGGTCCTCCCGATTGGCCAATCCGGGCCTGCATAAACCTAAAGCATATGTGGTGAGTCACTTCCAGGAAGTGGGCGTGAACAGAGGACACAGGGAGAGGAAAAACAGTCCAGCAGAACGAACACACAGACGCTTCAGACTCATTTTCCTTCAGGTCTTTATTTGAGTCAAAGTCAATGGACTGAAAACAGAACAGAACCCACTGGACCAGAGGTCAGAGGTCGTAGCTGAACTGAAGGACAGACATTATGGACGCATCAGCCCCAGGTCAGTGCCGTCTGACAGCAGGAAGTGTCATTGATCATTAATGATCATTAATCCTCATTAATTCTATTGGTTGAATTCAGAGCTGGTTCAGTTCACAGATGAACTCTGACCCAGAACAGACTGAGGTCAAAGATCACAGTTTAATTCTAAAGGATGAAATTTACGATGTTGTTAAAAAAACCACATCAATTTTGCTTTAATTTCCTTCAGACTTGTCACATATAGAGTCAGCTGATATGATGACATCACACACAGACATGATGACATCACACATACATGATGACATCACACACAAACATGATGACATCACAGAGACATGAAGATGCCACACAAGGCATGACGACATCACCTAGTCAGTTTTCGGAACATTTTAATACTGCTTTTTTAACTGCTTTTAATCCTAATTTTAACATAGAGGAGCTGGTATCCCATTTTAACCAAACCTGCCAAACTGTCTTGGACTCTGTCGCTCCATTTAAAGTTAAAAAATCCCAGAGTTCACCACAGCCCTGGCTAAATGAGACCACTGCTGAACTGAAAAGAGACTGTAGGAGAAAGGAAAGGCAATGGAAGAAAACAGGCCTACATGTCTTTTAGAAAATTGGAAAGTTGCAACAAAAAATTATCAAAAAGCAGTTAAGGAAGCAAGAGCGTGTTTTTACTCAAACTTAATTTTAGCGAATCGTTCTAACCCCAGAATTTTATTTAAAGATATAGATTCTATCATTACCCCTTCCCCCTGTCATTTTACTGACACCTCACAGGACATGCGTGAGGTGTTCTTAAAATTCTTTTTTAACAAAATTAAAAACAAACGGCGACAAATCACCCCCCCAGATCGTGTTTTAGATACAGGTAGGGAAACTTTTAGTTATTTTAAAATTTTTGAACCAGTTTCACTGTCGTTTTTAACTGAAATAATTTCTCATATGAAATCAGCTACGTGCAGTCTTGATGTCATCCCCACTAAATTTCTTAAAGAGGTTTTAGACACAGTTGGACCCAGTATTTTATCAATCATTAATAAGTCCTTACTACAAGGCACTGTCCCCCCTTCTTTTAAATATGCTGTGGTCCAACCCCTTTTAGGCCGTAAGGTGAACGCCGTATCGTTTCATCCCGTTCCGACAGATGGGGCACTACAATCTTTTTACTCAGTTACAAAGATATATTGTTCCTGAGGTAAATGTCAAAAGTTCTCCATTTGCAATCCTGCAGTTTTTTTTTTAAATCAGTGTTTGAAGTCGGTCCTACTTAACTTTATTCGCGCAATGCTATTGTTATCATACGTGCTGCGGTTTGAGTCACGTGTAACCTGCTGGTCCAATCAGAAAGCGCAAAACATCCAAGATCGCTGCGACCAGGAAGCGAGCCCTGTAGTTCGGAGGAGGAAAACACAACGAAAAGTTTTAAAAAGCCAGCAAAAATATGGAATATGCACCTCATATCCGTAAAAAAAGAAAAAATACAGGATTTTTCGGCCAAACGATGGGAAACGTTAAGAAATTGTGTCGAACGATGGCTTTATTTGAGTGGTGAGAGCAGGAGTATAACTGAAACTTATAAACACTATCACTATACTTGACAATGTTCCAGAAGATGCTGGGTTTCATGCAACATGCTACAGACGTTTCGTTGATAAAAAAAGCGATTGGATTCCGCGGAGAAACATACAAGAGAGAGTTCAGATGTCAATAAATCACAGGGAGGCGAGTCTGTGCAAACAGAGGATGCCGGCAGCACCGCAGGATCAACAGGTGAAACTCCGAGGAAGAAATGACGGTTCAGGATGGATCTACCTACTGTCTCATCTGGTCCTGTTCTGCCTGCCTTATGCATAATATGGAAAAAATGGATAAATACATCACCGTGTCTGGCAAATGCACAAAGGATCATCTTTCACTGGTACAGACGTTATCAGCAGGTGTGTAAAAATATATATCTGTCTCTCACACTCTCTTACACTCACACTCACACTGTATATAAGTGTGTAAGTTTATTGTATTCTCTACTACTACTACTACTACTGCTATTACTACTATTACTACTACAGCTATTACTACTATTATTACTGCTACTGCTATTACTACTATTACTGCTACTGCTATACTACTACTATTATTACTGCTACTGTTATTACTGCTATTACTACTATTATTACTGCTACTGCTACTGTTATTACTGCTATTACTACTACTGCTATTACATCTATTACTACTACTACTGATCATAACTCATTCTCTCTCTCCACACAATGCTGCTTGCAGCTTTGTGAAACTAGGTGTGTGTGTGTTTCAGAAATGAGCCGCCTTCAATGTCTGCTACAAGATCTTCTCTTCTGTGAGCAGATCATCAGGCAAAGAATTAATGAACCACCACCAAACATTCATACACCAGAGTGAGTGGCACTGGGTGAAGTGTCTTGCCCAAAAACACAATGGACTGACTAGGATTCGAACCACCGACCCTGCGGTTATTGGACAACCTGCTCTATCATCTGAGCCATGGCCACCCAGTCTTGCTGACAATGTCTCATTATTGCTCCTTGGTAGTTTGCCCTATCCACGCCTCCAACATGTGATGCTCTACACCAGGGGTGTCAAACTCATTTCAGTTCAGAGGCCACATTCAGCCAACTTTGATCTGAAGTGGGCCAAGCCAGTAAAATAGTAACATAATAATATATAAATACTGTAAACTCCAAACTTTTCTCTATGTCTTAGAGTGAAAAAGTAAAATTACATTATGAAAATGTTATTATTTGCAAACTATTCTTTCAAACATTGTGACTAACATGAACAAACTGAAAAAATAAGTGTAATTTTAACAATATTATGCTTCAGTTTATCATTTACACATGTACATTATATAAAACTTACAGATCCCAGTAGGTCTACAAATACACAAAACATTTATTAACAGGTGGAATACTGTTAAAATTGCACTTACTTCTCTTAAAACATTTCAGGTTGTTCATATTTTTTGTAAAATTATATTTTGCTTTATTGCAAATACAGGAAAATATTTACATTTACAAAGAGAAAAATATGGAGTTATGAGTATTTATAGGTTATTGGGTAGGATTTTACTGATCTGACTCATTTGAGATTGAATTGGTCTGAATGTGGAACCTGAACTAAAAGGACTGTTAATATTTTTGTGGAATTTTAGCATTTCACTAATTCATCCCAAGGGCCAGACTGGACCCTTTTGCCCCCGGGCCGCATGTTTGACACCTGTGCTCTACACCAACACTGCAAAAGGGCAAACTACCAAACAGCAATAATGAGACATTGTCTGAAAGGTATTATGTGTGTACCCTCACCCATTGGTAGTGGATGGCACATTGAGGATGGGGAGTTAACAGTGACCTGGATGACTACAAATCCTGCTCCTCAAAGTGTTTTGCAGTTCATCCACTGCACTTGGAAACAAGGCAAATAAATGTGATACAGACAGGTGTTCGTGTATGTCAGCAAGACTGTCTTGCACTGATTTGTGTAGGTGCCAGCACTGTGTGAACGTTCAGAAGGAAACAGAAGATACAGCTACATGGGATGATGTTTCTGACAGTGATGGTGATGATTAGACATGTTATAGAACCATGAAATATCCTCTAAAAAAACATCCATGGAACAAAAATAAAAGTTTACGGTGTACTGTGTAAAAAACCAGACCGAGATCTATTAAAAAACATGTATTGTTACATGGCAAATGCATCATTGTTAAGAGAAGAAAAGAAACCCTGCAACTGTAAACACTGTAAATGTCAACAATGCTGTTACATTGATGTATGTGTGTTTGTGTGTGGCAAAATTCACCATGTGTAATATGTGGCAGTATCAGTAGAAGCTTTTTCCCACAAATTTCCAAGATTTCATGGTCTAAATTTACATTGCATGGTAATAATTCATCAAGACTTGTCTAAAATGTTAATATGTATAAATATCAATTTGTGAGAGTTTTTGTGTAGCTAAAATGAATGTTGATAAATAAAACAAGTGAATCTAGCATCACAGAATTTCGTTTTTTAATTTTATATTCATATAGATTTATGGCTTGTGACAAAAAACTGCAGGTATATTGCGGAGAACTTTTAACCCAAAGTCCATGAGGATATAATCTAAACAAAAATGCATTTAAAAAGTAGTGCCCAGACACGGGAACGAAAATCATTTTCTAGCCACTTTTCATGGTTCACCTTATGGCCTATTTTAAAGAAACCAAACCTTGATCCCTCTGATCTTAATAATTTTAGACCTATTTCTAAACTCCCATTTTTATCTAAAGCTTTAGAGAAAGTAGTTTCAACCCAGCTTTTAGCTTTTATGTCTCATTACAACCTCTTTGAGAAATTTCAGTCTGGTTTTAGACCTTTACACAGTACAGAAACTGCCCTCCTCAAGGTCACCAATGACCTTCTTTTAACAGCTGACAGAGGAGAGTGCTATTTTAATTCTTTAGATCTCAGTGCTGCCTTTGACACTGTGGATCATAATATTTTAATCGAACGTCTTAGAACCTGGGTTGGCATCAGAGACACTGCTCTTAACTGGTTTTATTCTTACCTTTTAGATAGAACCTTTGCGGTCACCATAGGCAACCACACATCCTCCAAAGCCCAGATTGCCTGTGGTGTACCGCAGGGTTCAGTTTTAAGCCCGATTTTATTTTCTATTTATATGCGCCAACTTGGTGAGATTTTTAAACGCCACAACGTCTCCTTTCATTGCTACGCGGACGACACACAGATATACCTGCCCCTGAGACCGGATGACCCCAGAAGCCTAACTGCTGTGTCTGACTGCCTCAATGATGTAAGCTGTTAGATGGCCCAGAACTTCCTTCAACTGAACAGCTCCAAATCAGAAGTCATACTGTTCGGTCCACTAAACTCTACCATTGCAATAAAAAATAGCCTCGGTCCCCCTCTCCTCAAACATTACTCCCACTGCAAGAAATCTCGGGGTAATATTTGACTCAGACCTCTCCTTCAAACTACACATAAATAAAGTTCCAATCCTGTTTTCCACTACGAACTATTTCCAAAATCAAACCAATAGTCCCACACCACGACCTGGAAACAATCATCCATTCATTCATATTCACCAGACTTGACTACTGTAATTCACTTCTGTCCGGCATCAGCCAAAAATCACTGTCTCGCCTCCAACTGGTCCAGAATGCAGCAGCTAGGCTTCTCACTGGTTTTAGCAGACAACATCATATCACTCCCATCCTCACATCCCTCCACTGGCTCCCTGTATGTTTCAGAATTGATTTTAAGATTTTACTGATCACTTTTAAAGCTCGAATGGGCCTGGCCCCAAGTTATATAGAAGAAATGCTAGTTGACTACGAGCCAGCACGCAGCCTTAGATCCTCGGGCAGAGGGCTCCTAGCTGTTCCAAAGTCGAGGCTTAAATCAAAAGGTGACCGGGCATTTTCCATCAGGGCCCCTCAACTTTGGAACGGCCTGCCTGAGGAGATAAGGCTTGCGGAATCAGTAGCATCTTTTAAATCACTTCTTAAAACACATTTTTATAGACTTGCTTTTATGTGATGTCTGTCCCCTTCTTAACCTTAATTTTTAATTTTAATTTTAAATTTGATCTTGTTGATAATTAACTTGTTCATACATCTCTCTAATTGTGTTCTTGTTTTAGTGTTTTTATTTTCTTCGTGTATCCTGCTGTTGTGCCCTCTGTCAAAGCACTTTGTAAACTTTGTTTTAAAGGTGCTATACAAATAAAGTTATTATCATTATTATATTATTATTATTATTATTATTATCACACACAGACATGACGATGTCACAAAAATGATGTCACACAGAAATGATGACATCCCACACAGATGTGATGACATCACACACATACATGATGTCACACACCGACATGATGACATCATTACACATACATGATGACATCAGCTGGATCCATGACAAAATAAGATACAATATGTGTGAGGGGCGGAGTTTGTTGTATCTGGAACCAGTCGTTTGTGTTGTTTGTTTGTTTACTTGCTTGAATAAATGTAAACAGTGAATGCATGTTGTGTTTGTGTTCCTACAGTTCAAACCAAACAACCAGAGAAGAACCAACAGCACAGTGAGTACACACACACACACACACACACACACACACACAAAACCTCTGCTGCAGGTTCCACTGGTTCCTCAGGCACTCACTTCCTGATTAGGCGTGTTGCAGCAGACTGTCTTTGAATGGGGGGGGTCACTGTTGCTGTAGGTGGACCAGGCAGTGGTTCTACATCCCGGGGGGGGGGGGGGGGGGGCTTGTATGCATTCCTCACATTAGCATACAGCAGGTCAACTGTCCTGTTTTTTGCTAGTGGGACAGTTCATGAACTGATGGAATGAAGTCAGAGTACCCCTTAGAGTAACCCTAGACACCTCTGTGTGTGTGTGTGGGGGGGTAACCACAGACAGCTAACCTCTGCATGGCTGTAGGCTAACGGCTGACAGCTAACAGCTAACAGTTGAAGATCCCGGCAGGACACAGTCGCCTTCACAGAAACACTAGCAGTGGTTCACGTACATGATGAGTCTCCGACCTCTAATTTTCCCACAAGCCTTAGCGTCTGCGTCGGCTCTGACAGTAGGAGAACCCGGCACACCCACGTTAGCGTCCGGCACAAGCTGGTTTAGCCTCTGTGAAGAGGTAAAGGCTCCACTCAGAAGATCCGCTGGTGGTTCAGTGCAGACCCCTCGTCCATCTTGTTCTCAAACGTTCACGTTCCCATATTTATGGTTCAAACTGATGGTTTAAAACAATTCTGATTGTCTGTGAGCCAAATTTTTCGCCTCGCGTTGGCCTAGCAGCCCCAGTATCTGGTCCTCAGCTCTGTTGGAATGTGGTGCCTTTGTCTTCAGGACCAGAAGTTTTCTCTTGAATAAACAAGAACTTTAGAAAAACTTTAGAGGATCTGTGGGAGAGAATAAAAGTGTCAAAAAAAAAAGGTAGAAGATCCGCTCGGTGCTGCGGAGCGACTGGAGCACCAAGTTCAGCCAAAGTTCATGACACAAGAACCTGCACCAACACTGGTCCACCTGCACCCACACTGGTCCACCTGCACCCACACTGGTCCACCTGCACCCACACTATCTCCAAGATTGCAGAAAATGGGTGGTAACAGCTGAATGCACACTCAAACGAAAAATAAATGAATAAATAAATAAATAAATGAATGAATGAATGAATTAAAAATAAATATATAAATGAATAATAAATAAATGAATGAATAAATAAATAATAAATAAGTAAATGAATGAATAAATAAATGAATAAATAAAGAAAATAAATAAATAAATAAATAAATAAATGAATAAATAAATAAATAAATGAATGAATAAATGAATAAATGAATGAATGAATGAATGAATAAATACATAAATAAATGAATAAATGAATGAATAAGTAAATGAATAAATATATAATGAATGAATAAATAAATAATAAATGATAGAATGAATGAATGAATAAATGAATGAATGAATGAATGAATAAATAAATAGGTAAATGAATAAATATAAATGGATGAATGAATAAATAAATAAATAACTAAATGAATAAATAAATAAATAAAGACGTAAATAAATAAATAAACAAACACTGACGGTGGTTCTGCAGAACCTGAAGGTGAGTCCACCTGAACTGAAGGTCCAGATGGGGTGGGCTTCATGGGGACACTCAGGTTCATATGGTTCTGGTTCTGCTCCACAGGTGGGGAGGAGGATCCGACCCAGTGCTACTGTGCCGATCTGGGTGAAGGAGGGGAGGAGGAGGAGAAGGGGGAGGAGGAGAAGGAAGAGGAGGAGGAGAGGGAGGGGATGGTGGATGTAACGCTTTGGTCTGTCTGTGTGGTGGTCTGTATGGCTGTCTGGGCTGTCTGGAATGTCTGTGTGACTGTCAGGACTGTCTGGAATGTCTGTTGACTGTCTGGACTGAGGGTCCAGACCAGGTGGACCACTGCAGGTCCATGGTCCGGTCTTTCAGTCCGTCTGAACCAGATGAAAGCAGTTGGAGGTGTTTGACTCCACCCACAGGCTCCACCCACAGGCTCCTGTGGGCAGACTTTATCAATCGATAAGTGGTGATTTTCCTGAACCTGAAAGTGTCGATAAGAAGAAAAGTGAATCTTGTTCCTATAGATGATGAAAAAGCAGGTCCCATCCAGTAAAGACTGATTTAGTGTGAATGAGATTTATTTATACACACTGGGGACACATTGGGGACATACAGGGGACACACAGGGGACATACTGGGGAATTACAGGGGACACACTGGAGACATACAGGGGACATACTGGGGAATTACGGGGACACACTGGGGACATACAGGGGAAACACAGGACACACTGGGGACATACATGGGACATACAGGGGACACACAGGGTACACACAGGAGACACTGGGGACACACAGGGGACATATAGGGGACATACTGGGGATATACTGGGGACATACAGGGGACACACGAGACACACTGGAGACATACAGGGGACACACTGGAGACACTGGGGACATACTGGGGAAACCCACAGTCTGTGGGACAAACAGTTGTCCTTTTCCCCAAAGCCATTGTAGTTCATCAATGCCATGATCCAGTTCAATGAGTGTCCCAGCTGAGAACCTGAAGACAGGTGAGGATAGGTGAGGACAGGTGTGGACAGGTGAGGACAGGTGTCATACTTTCCATCTGTTAAAGCAGATCCACATTTAGGTTGAATTTCCTTTGATGAATGATGAGGAAGAAGACAAATAATGGAGCATTCACACCCTTAAACCTTAAACCCTTAAACCTTAAACTCTTGCGCTTCAGTTGGAGCCAAACTCCTTTAATTGTTTTTCAGGGTCAGGGTTCAGGGTCAGGGTTCAGGGTTCAGGGTTCAGGGTCAGGGTTCAGGGTCCAGGGGTCTACTGCTGATCCTTGAATGCGTCCAGGTCGAAGGCGGTGTCCAGGAAACGCCTCAGCTCCATCAGGTGAGTGTTTTTGTTTCCTGTGGCCGGAGCTGCAGCCGGTTCTCTGCCCGCGTACCTGGACCAGAACAAGAACAGAACCAGGTCAGAGTCCCACACCACAGTAATAATAATAATAGAAGAAGAAACCTTCAGACTTGTGTAGCTCTTTTTGTGGACACCCAAAGATGCTTCCCAAACAAACAGAACAGATTACAGAGCGGCTGAAGAAAAGGCCAGTGTGAACAGGTGAGTTTCAGTGATTTGATGTTTTGTTTTGAGTCTGAGTTCCTGAGGTTTGGTGGGAGTGAGTTCCATGGGGGGGGGGGGGGGGCTGCAGCGAAGGCTCGGTCCCCCAAGGTCCAGTGCTTTGTCCTAGTGGGGGAGTGAGGAGGTGAGTGTTGGGTGGGGGTGGGGGGGCAGTGCTGCTGAAGGAGGTCAGTCACTTCAGTTTTTGTGGATGGGAGGGGGGCAGAGCTCAGGAGGACACTGCAGTCATGAGTCTGGAGGAGATGAACACATGAAGGAGGAGTTCAGCAGCAGATTATGAAGGGAGGGGGGAGACGAGCGATGTTTGGGAGGTGGAAACAGATGTTCTGGAGATATGACTGATGAGAGGGTGGAGTCCATGATCAAACCGAGGTTAGGCCGTCTCAAAAATCATTGTTCTCTTCAGATCACGGTGTTATTTAAACCAGTTAATCTCCAACATAATAATAGCCCCCCAAAAAGTTTCAGCAAAATCCATCAACATTTGACCCCCCCATCACCACAAAGTATGAAGGGCCCGTCAAAAAACGGCAAAAAATACTGTTTTTAAATGCATTCCCATGCTGAATGGATACTAAATGGATACTGAAGTGCCTAAAGTCCAGACATCCATACTGAGTTACATGTGGAACCTGACTGAGTCACATGTGGAACCTGACTGAGTCTACTGTAGAACCTGACTGTGTCACATGTGGAACCTGACTGAGTCTACTGTAGAACCTGACTGTGTCACATGTGGAACCTGACTGAGTCTGCTGTGGAACTGAGTCTGTTTGATACAGAAGGACCAACAGAAACCAAAGCAGCCATGGCAACACAACTGCAGCACAGAGAAATGACCCAGAGGAGCAGAAGATAGACCTGGAACCACACAGAAGGACCTACTCCAGAACATGGGGGTGGGGCCTTTAGGCCATGGGGGAGGGCCTTTAGCCCATGGGGGTGGGACCTTTGGGGGTGGAGTTTACATGTTCTCCCTGTGTCCGCGTGGGTTCTCTCTGGTACTCTGGCTCCTCCCACCATGCAAACACATGCTCTGATAGGTTAATGGGTTAATCTAAATCCCCCATAGGTGTGAATGTGACAGTGGTTGTTTGTCTCTATATGTTCAGTCCGTGATGAACTGGTCACATGTCCAGGGTGAACCCCACCTTCACCCCAATGTAGCTGGGATAGGCTCCACCCCCATGACCCTCGTGAGGATAAAGTGGGTTCAGAAAATGAATGAATGAATGAATGTGTGGTAGCTGTCTGTGTTAACGCTGCTGCAGACAGGTGTTCAGGACATCCCAGATGATGCCAGTGCATCCATGGATGGAGCCCCCGAGGGAACATGGTTCCACGAGGGAACATGGTTCCACAGAATCAAACTACCAGAGTTTAAAAGAATGAAATGGAAGAGAAACTCTAGAGTCAGTAATATGTGAATAAAGTGTGAAGTGCACATGTATAAAAGTATGTCCAGATGATCAGAACCATGTCATCATTAAAGTCTTCCTTAAATCTTGTATTTATCTTTATTATTTCAGTGTTCATCTGTATTTGTCTGGGACTCAAACCTGTATTTTACTAAAGGGGGTTTAGAAAATAGATATTGTGTTCAACTAGATTTACTGTTCTCAACTTCTTTCTATTTCCAGTTTTTAGCCTATAATTGAGTTATTTTATCTTAAAATCACCTTATTTTCACTTCTATCAGCTGATACAAAAACCTGCATGCAGTGAAAGTGAAACTTAAGACGCTTTACTAGTTCCTCTATTGCCACATGTCCACTACGTCAAACCAGTTTGACTCGGCTCGTCTCCCATTGTTGTGCACCTCATTTCCTTTCCCTTTCCTTCAGAAACTTGTATTTGGGTACGTTTGTTTCCCACACCGGAACAGGAACTGGGCCCGCATTCACTCTGCTGCTACATTCACAAGCGCCGCTAAGTAGAGAATCAAATATGTGACATTTCTGTAAATGAATCACATGTGGACAAATGTTTGAACAGATTGGAGGGATTCCACCCTTTAGAAGAAATGGAAGCTTTGACAGTGTTCAACTGGACCTGGTGTGGTCTGTTTGTACCTGGTGTGGTCTGTCTAGACCTGGTGTGGTCTGTCTAGACCTAGTGCGGTCTGTTTGGACCTGGTGTAGTCTGTTTAGACCTAGTGTGGTCTGTCTAGACCTAGTGCGGTCTGTTTGGACCTGGTGTGGTCTGTCTAGACCTGGTGCGGTCTGTTTGGACCTGGTGTGGTCTGTTTAGACCTGGTGTGGTCTGTTTAGACCGTTTCTGTCTCAACATCATGTTGTCTACATTCTGACCAAAACAATGCAGCGTACGTGTGACATCATCGCACATGCGCAACGAAGGCGGAATCGATAAGCAGAATCGTTAAGCAGGCAGGCAAACAATTCCAAGGAATTGAGCTACTGGGATCCGGTTCTCAAAAAGAAGCGGTTCTCGATTCCCGTCCCTAGGTGTCGGAGGACCTTACCCAGGACTCTGTACTCGGACAGGGAGCTGTTGCAGACGGTGCAGGGGGCCTGGTCCGGGGACAGGTGGTTCATGGGGATGCAGATCCTCTTGTCCACGTTGTGGTCGTGGAGAACGTGATGGCGGTGGCTGAAAGACGACACAACGTTAACATCTGGACTAAACCCTAACCCGGTACCACTGCAGTACAATACGGGGTCCGGTAAAGCCTGCGGTACCTGAAGGTTCCTCGCTCCACGTCCTGTCCCGACAGGCGGATGTGGATCCCCTCCTGCAGCAGAGACCCGTAGACCATGTACTTGCCCAGAGCCCAGTCCACGGTCCGGTTCTTGATCATCTCTCCGCCGGCCCTTCAGGATCCGACTCAGACCTGGACAGGAACAACACAGACTTAGTCCATGAGAAGAACCCGGGTACGTCAGCGTCAAACAAAACCTGGCGTCAATAAAAAGTCAGACCTCCGTGGATGGTGAAGTCCTCCACCAGGATGGACGACGCCATGTGTCTAATGTGGTTCAGGGTTTCCTCGGTCAGACCGGTAGAAGGACAGCTCATGGACTTGGGTTGTCCATCTAGAGTGACAAAACCTGAGAACAACAAACATGACCTGTCAACACACCAAGGAGAACCAGAACCAGGACCAGACCAGGACCCTGGTCCGATGGGAGAAGAGGTTCAGGACCGACAACAGAGGAGGAGGTTCCACCAACAAACACCAGGAAATAACATACATGGGTCATTCCATATGAAATCAACAGATTTGAAGAAAATTTCCCACCTGACCCTTTCAGATTTTCTCAATTTTTTACATACTTATAGAACATTATATATGATGGAAAATCCAAAATTTCAAGGCTTAATTGTAAATAGTTCCCAAGTTATGACCATTTGAAGTAGGTAGGGGCTACCCTAAAATTGTGACCAAAATTCAGACTGTAAATGTTCGTCTATTTTCAGGCTTCTATAACTTCTGAACAACAAGAACTAGAAGTCTGAAATTTACAGAATCATTTCACAGGAATCTATAGTCCTATGAAATGTGAAACTGCCCTAAATTTAGACACCAAGCACAACTGGCTAATATAAATCCTTCTATGTTAAACATTCAAATTAAATATGGATGTTTTCAGCTAAAATATTGGCTTTATAGAAGCCAGTTGTGCTTGGTGTCAAAATTTGGGTCACTTCCTGTCCTTTCACATGGTGTCTTTTATTTTGTGATCCTACCTATCCCACATGCTGATATTGACCTTTGAATCTGAAGGTCGGACAGATATTTTTGATTTTCAGCTGTTCATATATCATACATAACAGAACATAGGACCTTCATTTTCCACAGATCCATTCCCTCAGTAGAGCAGATATAGCACAGAACATTTACAATAACTATGAGGATTAGTTTGTGTGGAATGAGTGGACAAATGTAGCATTTTAGAAGTTCGCCATGGATAAAATCTCAACTTTGTCATTCTCTGTAACATGCAATTATACATTTGAAGTAAATATTTTCATATTTTTAGGACTATGGATTCCTGTGAAATGATTCTGAACGTTTCAGACCTCTAGCTCTTGTTGTTCAGAAGTTACAGAGGTCTGAAAATAGACCAACATTTACAGTCTCAATTTGGGTCGCAATTTTAGGGTAGGCCCTACCTACTTCAAATGGACAGAACTGTGGAACTATTTACAATTAAACCTTGACATTTAGGATTTCCCATCATATGTAATGTACTAGAAGTATGTAAAAAATTTAGAAAAATCTGAGAGGGTCAGGTGGAACCACTGGATGAAATTATAATGGAATGACCCATATACATACAAACATAAATGAGGTGCTGTCAACTCACAACACTTCCTGCTGTTGTGGAGGTGCGTTTGTGTTTGTTGTGTATTTGTTGTTGTGCATTTTCAGATGTGTATGTGTTGGAGGTGGAGGTGGAACCGGTTCCTCACCAGGCCACGGTGAGTCCAACCAGTGCTTGATGTGCAAGATCTTCTCGTCTTTGGAGCGAGCGTACGCCTACTCGCAGATCTTGTCGTACTTGGTGATCTTCTCTTACGGACGCAGAGGATTATGGGTTATGAACTGTTTTGTGTGTTGGACTGTGGTGGACTGTGGCGGACCATGGTGGACTGTGGTGGGGATGGTGTGTTCGTACCTCGTACTCCTGCCTGCTCACCGCTCCCTCTGCGATCAGTTTCTCGGCGTACTTCTGAAGAACCGGCTTCTGCTTCTTGATCTGTTTGTACATCAGCGGTTGCGTGAACATGGGCTCGTCCATCTCATTGTGACCCATCCGGCGGTAACACACCTGCGCACAAACGCACCGCGTTTACGACAAACTCGTACAAATACGCGACTCAAACTGACCGCTGTGCTGTCGTCCACTGACCAGGTCGACCACCACATCCTTGTGGAACGTGGCTCTCCACTCCGCCGCCACCTTACAGACGTAGATGACGGCTTCGGGTTGTCGGCATTTTTTTTCCTCACTAAATTTTTTTTTCCTGGTACTTTTTTTCCCGGTATTTTTTTTTTTCCTGGTTTTTTTTTTTTCCTGGTATTTTTTTTTTCCTGGTATTTTTTTCCCCTGGTATTTTTTTTTCCCCACTAAATTTTTTTCCTGGTTTTTTTTTTCCCAGTATTTTTTTTCCCGGTATTTTTTTTCCCACTAAATTTTTTTCCCACTAAATTTTTTTCCTGGTATTTTTTTCCCCCACTAAAGTTTTTTTCCTAGTATTTTTTCCCCCTATTTTTTTTCCCGGTATTTTTTTCCCCACTAAATATTTTTCCCACTAAATTTTTTTCCTGGTATTTTTTTTCCCCACTAAAGTTTTTTTCCTAGTATTTTTTTCCCCACTATTTTTTTTCCCGGTATTTTTTCCCCACTGTGACGGCCCCGCACCTTTTGGGCACTAGGGGCACTGTCAGTTTTTTTTTTTTTGTTTTTTTTTTGTTTTTTTTTTTTTTTTTTTTTTTTTTTTTCAGATGGAGATGGCCTGATTGATTGCACCTGTGACGGGCCTATGGAAGCGGGTCAACATGGACTCTCTCTCTGGTCTGGCCCGGTCTACTCTCTGCCTGGTCTGCTCTGCTCTATCCTGGTCTGGTCTGGTCTGGTCTGGTCTTGGTTCTGCTCGCTGCCCTGCTCTGGTCCTCATGCTCCTCTCAACTGCTGTTTTGTGTTGGAGTATATTGGTTTTGGTTGTTGGTTTGATTTAATAAACTTTTGTTACATTTTTACCACCTCCTCCGTCTCCATCTTTGTCCAACGTCAGAGCCGGGTCGTGACAAGTGGGGGCTCGTCCGTTCCTTGCTCCTGTGACAAGCGGAGGTTTGTCTTTTATTCAGCTTCACACTATCTGTAGTTCCGGCCGAGTGGGCGGGGACTGCATGGTTTTTGTGAATGACTCAAGTTGTTGTAGTGTCCACGTGACGTGGCGCGCGGGTATGTTTTCTCCTTGTGCAGGTGAATGCGCAATCTGTTTGAATTTCGGAGAGGAGAGGCGAGTCTGTTTTTTGTTTTGTTTTGTTTTTTGTGAGTAGAGAGAGCCAGATGTGTGTTTTGTAGTTGTTCAGGTGAGTTTTAACACTGAGTTGTGTTTGTGTCCTGAGAGACAGCGGTGCATCATGAGGCACCGACACCGCCTGTGGCTCACTTCCGGTACCACAGCACGGTGCCAGGTGCCATGGTGTGGTGCCAAGGGTTCCTATCAATTCCACTGGACTGTGAGCTAAGGAAGCATCTTTTTCGGAGCGGTGTTTTAAACCATGTCAGTGCTACATAGAGGAGTTCCAACTCAGTACCAGCAGAAGGTGTACTTGCGCAAACAGATTCGCATATTGGAAACACTGACTTCGTTGTTGTGTTTGCACGGTAATTGTCATATTCTTCCCACTATTTTTTGGCAACCCTTTAACGAAAACGTGATAATAAAACCTGTTGGGAAAACTGGGGCCTGTATAATCCTAATGCAATCCAATGTCATAGATATGCAATGGAAAATGTTTGAGGGGGAATAAGGAGCAGTGTGTCATGAAAAGAACAAGGTATAAGCAATGGCTGAGTGCATGGCAAGAGAAGAACAGAAGGAACACAGTACATTTGAAATAATTGATACTGATCAAATTTATTTATATAGCGCCAAATCGTAACAAAAGTTATCTCATAACACTTTCCAAATAGAGCCGGTCGAAACCAGACGCTCAAGCCAATCTACAGAAACCCAGAAGAATCCTCCAGGAACAAACACTTGGGGCTGGTGACAGTGGAAGGAAAAACTTCCTTTTAACAGCAGAAACCTGGAGCAGACCCTGAGTTCTGGAGGATGGCCGTCTGCCTTGACCAGTTGGAGGAAAAGAGAGAGGGTAAAGAGAGAGAGAGAGAGAGAGAGAGAGAGCAAGGGGGGAGACATGAATGCAACTGATGCACAGATAACTGAACTAGAACTGTCAAAAGTAGAAACCCTAATCAGTGTTGGCGCTAACCATTGTATGAAATGTCAACAAGCTTTAAATGGGATTCTAGTGAACTGATATGTTTATTTCATGTCTTCGTCCACCACGTTCTCCAACTTATCGGACATATGCATCCGTTTTAAACAGAGTCTGACCAAGCTGGCAGCCACATTTCAGGGTCTCTATCCTAAGCCCAGTGAACATGTTTCAACATTGTACCAACAAACGTTTCTTTTTTCTTTTTTTTTTTTTTTTTACCCATCCTCCACCCCCTAAGACCATTACACTGACTAAAACAATATATTCACAGCCCTAACTGTCGCCAAGAAGACAATCGTCCTCCACTGGAAACCCAGACATCAGCTAAATATTCCACACTGGAAGAACCTGTTAACTACAACGGCATGTTAGAGCCACATAAGAAATAAAACACTTGTCACTACGAGAATAAAGTGGTAAATATCGAGATGAACCTGTATTTTCATGAGAATAAAGTCGAATACAAAAGTCATATTTTTACGAGAATAAAGTCGTGATATGTTGAGAATAAAAGTCATAATATTGAGGGAATAAAGTTGTATCATTAAAAAAATCTTAATTTAATGAAATTTCAGTGGAAAAAATGTCCGATCTCAGTCTCAAAAGTACTCGTTTCAATAAAATGTGGTCTATATTCACGAACAAACTTAGGTCTGCATTATTAGCCTGACTCCCATTCCATAACCAACTAGAAGCACTCGGAGAGCGCAGACCTCCGCCAAGGCTGATCAGTGGGCCCCCCCGCCCCCGAATACCACCAAAATTTAATCATTTCTTCGTTATCCCATTTCCAACAAACCCTGAAAATTTCATCCAAATCTGTCCATAACTTTTTGAGTTATGTTGCACACTAACGGACAGTGCCCCCCCCCCCCCCCCCCCCCCGTGGGCCCCCCCCCTCCCCGATCACCACCAAAATTTAATCATTTCTTCCATTTCCCATTTCCAACAACCCTGAAAATTTCATCCAAATCTGTCCATAACTTTTTGAGTTATGTTGCACACTAACGGACAGACAAACAAACAGACAGACAAATAAACAAACAAACAAACAAACAAACAAACAAACCCTGGCAAAAACATAACCTCCTTGGCGGAGGTAACAAACAGATTGACTTCATGCCTGGCTTGAACGTCCGTATAGTCGTATGATGCACCTGCCATTGTAAACTGCTCAGTACCAATAGAACAGTGGCAGCAGTACCACAGCCACTGGAAACAAGCCACTGGCACCAGTAAGACCTCATCCCTACTGCGAGAGGGTCGAGGGGATGCTAGAGCCTATCCCAAAGGGGGTTACACCCTGGACGTGTTAAATAAAACAAATAGGGATACATTTTATATCATGATTCAAACACAATAAGTTGTCAATGCACAATCCAGATTCATATATTTATCGTTGATGCATCCAATTTATTCTAAATTCATAATAATTAACCCTTTCATGCATACTGGTCACTACAGTGGACAGCTATCCTACAGCTGTTTTCTTGTATATTCATGGATTTTGATGTTCTTTTTTTTTTTTTTTTTTTTTACACGTATGTTTATCAACGTTTTAAGACACTACATATCTTTTCTGACATGAATTGGTAACATGTAGATCTCTCCTGAGCATAAACCCCCAGAATCACAAGCGTTACCCATAGTTTTCACACAATTTATCAGTAAATACATGTTTCTGTGCGTCAAAAATTAAACGCATGGTGTCCAGTTGAGTGGACATTTTTGCAACTTCATGAAAAATAGGTTCATAAGATTTTTTTTTTCCGTTATTTTTTTAATGTATTTTTAAATGTTTTTTTTTTTTTTTTTTTAATTATTTTTATTTTATTTATTTATTTTTCAGAAGAAAGTTTTCAGTCACATTGTTTTTTTCATGCCTAAAGAGGAATAAAAAAAACTCAGGGAAAAAAATTTGATTAAGGTTCTCATAATTCGTGCATGAAAGGGTTAAATGTTTTAGTTTTGTCAAAATGTTATATTCATAAAGACAGACAGACAGAGAGTGAGAGAGAGAGAAATTTTAGCCCTGGGTTAGACTGTCAGGCCGCACAAAGCATCTTAACATCTTCGGATCTTCTTTGAATTGTTCTGCTTAGATTTAATCCGTGATTCTGTGATAAAAAAAAAATATGTGAAAGTGGTCATAATCCCAGAATAACACAACATTTTGGGGGCAATGCTTCTCGAAGTCACTTAAATTTTTCCTCATAAGACTTACGACGGGGGGGAAAAAAAAAAAATTACAAATCCCGCGCAGCCGCAGAAACGAGGCGGCCACTTTATTTGTATTCGAAAGAGAATATGCAGTAACGGAAAGGATAAGGAGAAGTGGTGAGTTCAAAGAAAGGTTTTTGGGAATTTCACAGATATGTGTTTGTCGAACTACAGTCGGAGCCTACCGCTGGTTAATGTGTACTTTAGTTCAACTTCAAAAACAAAGTAACACCAGTTAACATACGTGTGTAGGTTCTCATTTGTCCAGGTCGTCGTTCTTCTTGGTAGTTCGTCTCGGTTCAACTGTTCTGGTTTAGCTCTTTTGAAAACGTTTCGTCTCCCATGCAAGAGACTTCTTCAGTTCTGTGTTCATTACACTCTGGTATAGATATATACTGATGGTATACTGATGGATATACAACATATTGAAGCGTTGCTGTGGCTAGCCTGGTTTCACAAAGTTAACACTAGGACAGTAACAATAGAAGACAGCGTTGGACCGCTCTATTACAGCCTGGTGGAATGGTTTAAAACGGTCAGGTTCAACATTTTTGTGTGTGTTTTCTTTCAGGACATCAATTTATCTCAAGCCAGAATTCATGTTCATCTGATGATGTTGCCTTTAAGGAAAATGACCCCCTTAAAGGCATCAACGCAGGCTTCAGCTGCAGCGTCAAAGATTAAAAATAAAATGCTCAGTGAGTTTGTCACTCGTTTATATTCACATTTTTACACAGTTTTATACTTATAGTGCTTACATTGAGAAGATATTATTCATTGCTCTATATTAAATCATTCACATCTTGTAAAGTTGTTAAAACAAAATCTAGCCCTCCTTAAACAGCAGTAAAACGCAACGTGCACGTTAATGGAACACCATCATATGTAATGGTAAAGAACTGAAAGAGATCATTTGACTGCACATTTACTTTTCAAATACAGTTGGATGATAATTATTAAATGTTTTCTCTCAAGTGAGAATGTTAATTCACAGCTTGTGTTACTTTGTAATTTCACAGTGTGGTACTTGCGCTTTTACTCAAGTTAAGGATGTAAATATGTACATGAATTTTCTTATAACCTTCTGCCTTATCTTGTGCAACATCAATGTGATCCTAATCTTTTTATTGCTTTGGCGTTTTTCCAAATAAAGAGACAATGCAAAGTATTTCTTCTGTTATGAATAAACATATATATTTTTTTTTTATCCACACCAGACACCTCCTCATTCTTCAAAGTCTCACTGAAGACCAACAACAAAGCTTTGGCTGTTGCCTTAGCAGCCCAGAGAGAAAGAAGCAGGCAGCTGGAAAAGGAGGTTGTATACCTGCAAAAACAAGTGGAAGGTCTATGTTTTGAGTTGGCCACCAGAAAATACAAGCACAGGAAACTGGTGGGTTTGTTAGGCCACTAGAGACTAATATTTTTGTCCACAGGATGTAATGTTGTGCATGTTTTTCTTTATAAGATTTGATTTGATACTTACCATCAGGGTTAACTGAAGCAATATCTGACTCTATGATGGGCCTAGGCATTACAAGTTAAAAAAACAACAAAAAAACTCAATAATTACTCAAGCACATGTGAGTCTATAGCTCAGGAAGTTGTCATATCACCCTGCAAATGTACTGCATGCTTTCATGCACTTTTTATGTGATATCTGATTTATTCACTGCCTATTATTTTATTGTTCTCTCACAGCTCTTGATCTTGAAAGATCTCCATAGCAACACGTTGCATCACTTGGACATGGTGGCTGACCTTTTCTCTTCGGACAGTGTGAGAATACCTTTCAGAAACAATTAACACATGCTGTATAGAGTGACATATTGATTTTGGTGTCATGCGAAGGTGAACAATATAGGCAGAAAATGAAACCTGGATATGTTATGACATGACATACCACCAACCCTGAGAGTATTGTACATATTATCTTTGATGTAAACATTTGGTAGAAAAGTAATCAAATTGACATTCCACAATTGAAGTAAATAAAATATTTAAATTACTTGTTATGTTTTTAAACCTGTTGACTTGTGATATTTGCCTCTTACATTTCAGTTGTAACCTATGTAACACTATGTTCCAGGATGTAGAAACAAAAGAAATCCCAACAACCCTATAAATAATCTGTTTGACTGTATGTATTATAGGATTTCCATAAATTATCTGAAGACTGCAAGACCGTCACCAATGACATTAGTGATGAAAATCTTCCAACTGGAGGGTAAGCAAATACTACTGTGCTTGTTCATGTACTGCATGTCTAATAAGTAACATTTTATTCTTTACCCTTCTGTAAATCAAATTTTTTGTCATCTAAATATTCTTTCCTTATCTCCCATTTAGTTTCACAGATCAATTACCTTCTCAGCCAGAAATGTTGAGATTTGTTGTCTCCAACCAAACTGATGCCCCCTGACAAAAAACTGACTGAGAATATTGTCAGTGCAGGGAGGAAATCTAGAAGTTTCACAGGTATATACAGTGGTAGGGGCTGAAAATAGTGAGTTAATACTGAGTGATAAAATCAGTTGTTATATTTTACTATTTTTTCCCCCCACAGATAACACATGTGATGAGAAAAGACGCTCAAGTCAATCAGTACAGCCTGTTCTGATAGGAATATCCCGCACTTCTTGCAATCTCAAGGATGATGTAGAGAGGCTTTCGATGAAGTTCTCTCAGTCTGGATATGATATGACCTCAGTCAACTGGCTTTTGAATGATCAAACCACATCGTTTGAGAACATGTGTGAAAAGTCCAACCCATCTGTTTCTGATGAACCAGAGCAGTGTAACATACAAGAGAAGACTGTGCTTCTTAATGCCACAATGGAGACGACTGCAAGTAACATTACTGAGATAATTACTGTGCAAAGCAAAACCAAAAAACCAGGACACACTGATAAATCGAAAAGTAAGAAAAATAAGGAAAAAAACAAGAACAAATGTAACTAAAGATCTACAAAACAAGAAGTCTGCAGATATGTCTACTGACATTATACCACAAACAGATATCAAGGTACAGGAGAATTTTAGAGACCCAGAGGTTAATGATTATGAGCCCACTAAAACAGCAAACATGAGCGCTGTTATCTCCCGCATACCCAAATTGAACAAATCTCAGGAAGGAAACTATCAGAAAATGACAAAGGACAAGGACAAATCAAAACCCTGTGATAATACCACCTCAAACACAGGGTCTTGTGACTTTGTCTTACCAGGCCTTGATGATTATGTGGGGCTTGATAACAATCAACTTATGGAGACTGACCAAAATGCAATTCTACAACCACAGGAGACCATTCAGAAGAAGCAAGGTCTAAAATTAACTGTCGGAGGTCAAAGAACAAGGGTAAGAGGCTGTCTTCGGTCATAAGAAAAACGTTTGTTATATCACCTTCGCCATTTCATGATCAGAACATTGAGAGCATCCGGACCAATTTGCAATTGGCCCATACTTTTAACAACTCTGAAGCTAACAACTGGCACAAAATGGAGGAGGACAAATCAAAATCCTGCAATTCTACCAAGTCAAACACAACATCTTGTGACCGTGTCATACTGGACATGGACGATTACTTCAGGGATAAAAGTCACTCTGCTGAAGTCAGCAGAAATATAACATTACAACCACAGGAAAACATTTCAGAAGATGGAAGGTCAAAAATCAACTACAGAATGCCCAAAACTAAAGGAAGGAGGGTTTCTTCAGTTAACAGGAAAACTTTTGTCATCTCATCATTGCCATCTCATGAAAGTTACAGTGAGAGTAACTGGACCAATTTGGAATCGGTTAATAATGAAGTGAGAGGAACATACAAACCCTGCCAAAACCAAGATGAGCTCAGGTCACCAGAACAGTCTATTTTTTGTGATAACGTAACAATTTCAGAGTCAGAACAAGTAGAGTGTCTTTCCCTTATTGACAATAAACAGATGAGAAAAATGTTAACAGCTGCAAATCCTGGTGGAAATCAGAAATCAAAATGCAGAAAACGTTTGTAATCAGAGAGAGCCCCTCATCAGATAAAGTAACAACTAAAGGAGATGCCAGTAGTGAGGCAGAAAAATCAACAAGTGCTAGACAGCAACCGGAATCATGCCCTCACAGTGATAAGATTATTGAAGGTTCATCTAAGCGTCCTTGGGTGACCACTCAGGATAGCGAAAGCTTTCCGGATGACATGAACCATGAGGAACAAGCGGAGGATCAAGGGTCTCCCACTCCCTTTACAGAAATTCAGAAACCAAAAAAAGCCAGGAGAGCAGAAACTAGTCGATCCGCCAAGAAGAAAGCAGTGCAGAAGGAGGACTCCACTGAAAGGAAAAAGAATAAGAAAGGTAGCCGTAGCAACAAAGGATTGAGATCTGATAATGGCAAGGGCGATCTCGTAGAATTCAGTGATAGTTCACATCTTCAAGGCAGCAGTTTCACATATACTCCCATAACTGGTGAAGATCAACTACATGTTTTGCAAGCAGCTGAGTCACAGTCTACCATCAGTGAAGAGGATGAAATCTTTGCAGGTGTTAATGAAAGAAAGTCCAGGTTGAATTGTAACAGTGAAACAGTGAAACAACAGTGTAGAAAGACGTTCGATCTGTGGTCACCTCAAAATCTAACGGAGACATTTTTTTTGCCCAGTCATATTTCTTTAGACAGCGTTTCACCAACAAAGACAACAAATATTTCAACCTCCTCTAGTCGCACTGTAGAAGCCACTGAGGAAGTTCATGTGAATCTGGGAGACCTTCTGACTGATGAGATGCCACCATGGACGGCCTTAGATGTCAGTGCTGCCGACATGGGGATGGGATCAGTGCTCTGTACTCCCAGGAGAGAGACAACAAGCAAGATGGAAGAGACTGAGAAGTCTAACATTAACACAACGAAAGCCTCTCCAGGTATTGTATCGCATTTGGTTTTCATTATTTAAGATCGCAAAGTATCTGGTGTCACTTTTATTTTACTTTTTTGACATGTTTGGTCTGCAGCAGAGTTTCATAGGCTAAAACTATCCTGCAGCTAAAAAAATATAAGCTATTAAATCCACAATGAACAATACAATGTAGAGCTTGGCATTGGACTAAGGTTTTGCCTCTGGCTTAGCTCTGGGTATTAGTCCCTCTTTTGTTGAGCAATGTTAAAGCTTTATATTGTACATGAATTAGCTGCATTGCATGACTTTTACATTTAATTGTAACAAACAGCGGGATATGAAATCCAAAGAATCAGCTTGTCATGGACAACTACATGTATTTATGTGGCCTGACAGTGGCGTTTTGTTTCTTTTGTGTTTCTGCAGGAAGAGTTTTAACCTCACTGACCAACACCATCACAACCCCAGATAGTATAAATGGAGGAAGAACAAGAAGACGAAAAGACGTTGTCAGTTACAAGGAGCCCTCTCTAAACTGGTGAGATTAACCAGTCTTTAAACCAACAACTCCATGTCAGTGTTAAAGGTTCAGTGTGTAATGTTTAGTGACATCTAGTGGTGGAGTTGAAGATTGCACGACTCGGGTCTTACCCTGAACTACTGTAATTGTAAAGTACTCCATTACAGTCAGTGTTTGTTTTATCAAATCTAATTTTTTTCACTTTTGTTTTAAAGGATATTGCATATTAATATGAACAAGTGGTACCAGGCACAACAGACCCCACCCGTCACACATATTTCGCCAATTATAAGTAAACAGGAATATTTTTAAAATTCCTAAAAAATTTGAACTTTGACCTACTGTTACCAAAATGTAATGAGATCTATTCTGGGTCACTTGCAATCAATAAAGTCATTTTGGTATGAATTCAACCAATAGTTTTGCTGCTACAGACATGTGAAAATTTCCCCCATTTAAAATAAATGGGGGGGTGTTAAAAAAAAGTCATAAAAAATTTAAACTTTGACCTACTTTTCCCAAAATGTAACGACACTATTCTGGGTCACTAGCAATCTATAAACCAAATTTGTTATGAATTCACTCAATAGTTTTGCTGCTAGAGTGTTAACAAACAAACAAAGAAACAAACCAAACCAAAAACAATACCCCTTGCCTCCCCTGCGGGGGCAGGGTAATTATTATGCCTTAACACTGAATGCCACCTATTACAGGGTGGGGAAGCAAAATTTACAATATTCTGAGGCAGGGATTGAAAGACAGTGTATGACCAATTAGTTTATTGAAAGTCATGAGAATTTATTTGCCACAAGAAAATTTACATAATAGAAAATGTTTTTATTCTATGTGTCCTCCTTCTTTCTCAATAACTGCCTTCACACGCTTCCTGAAACTTGCACAAGTGTTCCTCAAATATTCGGGTGACAACTTCTCCCATTCTATAATAGTATCTTTAAAAAATCGACATTGCTGTGTGATGTTCTATTGGTAGCATGTTCTAAACGCCCCAAATAGCATAATCCAGAGGGTTTAGATCTGGGCTAGAAGGCAGCCATAAACATGATTCCCAAAAATTGCTAAAGTTGGATTTGTTGCTGTTGTCAACAAGTGTTTTGGTGTTCTTGTGTAAGATTTTAACTTCAAATCATATTTTACTGCATTTCTAACGGTCTTGTTGTCTACCTCAAGTTCAATTGCCATTTTTCTCATGGATTTGGTTGGATCCTTTAGGATTTGGATTTGAGAGCTTTAATAAAAGCTTGGGCACGTTTTTTGTTGCTTCCTCCACTTCCAGACTTTCTCGTAATAGTTTTGCTCATAGTCATTCTCTTCTTTACATTATAAACAGTCTTTATGGACACTCCAACTATTTTTGAAATCTCCTTTGGTGTGACGAGTGCATTCAGCAAATCACACACTCTTTGACATTTGCTTTCCTGATTACTCATATGGGCAAAAGTTTCTGAAAAGGTATGGATAATAGTGTTAGGTATGATTGTGACATCAATATATGTTTGGTTTCAAAACAATTGACGTAGTGCCTGCTGAGAAAAAACAACTAAATGTTCATTGTAAATTTTGCTTCCCCACCCTGTATAAACTGGTAAAAGTCACTTCTGAGCTGAAGTGGAAACATTGTAGCAGACTGTTAAAAGTGACTAACTCCTATTAGTTATGAATTGCTCTATCTAATTTAACAAACTCAATTCACATTTTCAGGTGATTATACTAATGAAACCGTAATTATGAATATTATCTGCCATTTTGGTTCCTTCAAGTCCCTGAAATTTTACACATTGGACCATTATTTAAAAGCATTCAAAAAACTAAGTAAAAACCAAAGATGCATACATGTGAAAAGTACATAGCAATTTATTGTATGTTTTTTTTAATGTGCTACAGCAAAATGAGGCGTGGAGACAAATTCACAGACGGTATGTTTCTGAACTCTCCAGTGTTTAAGGACAAGAAGAGGCAGCAGAAGAAGACGACAGCAACGCAGAATTTGGATTAATCACTGTGGGATTGATATACAGTACATGAACGTGTATTTTATATCACTTATAATTTTTCTTTTTATCTGAAGTTGTTGACTAATGAAAGTTTTTAAATAAGTTCTGTTGGTGTTTTTAATTCAACCTCAGACATGTTTGTTGGCATCATTGTTATACAGACTGGAGAGACTGAATGCTTCTACGTTCGACCATGGTACTGTGTGTTTCCCAGTGACGTGGTGTTACTAATTGTTGGGGAGATTGACGGAGGTCGGTCATAAATTATTCAGTCTGGACTGTTCACCTGAGAAGACTGTCCTCTTGGTTCCGCATCGCTGTTTAAGGCTTGTGTCCTCAGAAAGGTTACCAGATTCAGTCCAGCATGGCAGCAGCAAGCAATGTTTATGATTTTTATATTGTCATGTGAACTAAGGCTTGCAGCAGTTTGCAGTTTACACTATGTTGGTGAGTACAGCATGTTAACTTTTTAAACAATGTGCTGTTTCTAATTCTATTAAAATGCCATTGCACAGAAGAGGTTGTTTCTCTTGGTTGGTTTTCTCTGCAGCTTTCCCCCCAATCTTTTTTTTTTTTTTTTTTTTTTTACTTTTCTGTATAATATTGTCAAGCAGGGTTGTGTTACTGAGTACTTTATGTTCTGGTCTCTTATCTTGGTCTCTGTGGGGTCTCAGTCAGGTATCAAATTCATGACTACACCAGTCAACATCATTAGCAGTAGATTCACCCCTTCCAGAGTGAACTACAGAGCACCTTTTGTTTTTATAACATTAGAGACAAACACTTATGTAGTCATGGAAAAAATTATTAGACCATCAAAAACAATGGTTGTGCAGTCAAGTACTAACTCCTGTGTGTATCATGTGACTAAAACAGACAGAAAAGAAAACATGGAATACCTAAAAGCATTGTTTTTGGCAGTATAGTGCCATAGCTATTGATGCAAGAACTGAAGTGATTTTGGTTATTATCGAGAAAACCATGGAAAATGGATAGATATCAGCTCTGAAATTAAACTCTTATGAGCTATTTTTGTTGTTATTATATTTGTCCAAACAAATGTACCTTTAGTTGTACTAGGCATTAAAATGAACAAGAAATTGAAGAAAACGGGGTGGTATAATTATTTTTCCGCAACTGTACAATACTAGTAGATGATTGTGTTTACTGATGATTCAGTGTATGGGAGAAAGCAACAGGCTCCTATTGTGTGTGAAAAAATAAAACCCTTTAAGCTCAGCTACATTGTCAGTCGCTTGACTTAGTGACATTTATGGAATAATTAACTGTATGTCCCAAAAGTTACCTGCAACAAAGGATCTTAATACATGAAACAGACAGGATTTAGACTTGTCTACAATATGAGTATCGTTTTATGACAGTTATCAAATGTTTTTTTAAGATAGATGTACCATTGTAACCTAATTTACAAAACACATTTTAGACATTAAGTGTTAAAGAGCCACAATAAAGAGTCGTACATTGTGTGACTTTTTTTTGTTTTTTTTTTTTTTGGTTTACTTATTGAGCATTACATTTAAATTAGTAATTGCTCTTTGCCTTTTTGTCCACCTTTATATTTTCTTCCTACTTACTGTATGTTCAAAATAAAGTTTATCATTATCATATCAGATGATTTATATATAGGAAAAATCTAATGAATCTATGCATATGCATTTCTAATGAACATTTTGACTGCCATTTCTGCATCGCCATAATATTTTAATAGAAATGATGATATTATGAGATGTGGAAGAACACTTTTTAAGGCCGAGGTTACAGGATCTGTTTTTTTTTTCCTTCTTGTCTGACTAGATTATCTTGTCAGTCTCTTATCTTGATCTCTGTGAGGTCTCAACAAGCTATCAAATTCACGACTACACTGCTCTACATCATTAGCAGTAGATTAACCTCTTTCAGAATTAATAGGACATCTTTTTGTATTTACAATATCACTGACAACCTCTTACATACTGTATTTTTTATCTATTTTTTGGTCACAGATGACAAGTTTGAATTCAGGGAATAACGGACAACTATGGATAAAAATACATAAGCCTTGTTATGTGTAAAAAACAAAAACAAATTGTCCTTCAGTTCAGCTAAAGTGTTTGCACCTTAACTTAGTATCATTTACAATAAAAGTACTTCTTTGCATGTAACCATACAGTTTGCTGCAGAGAGGGAACTTATTACTTGAAATAGACCGGATTTCATCGTCCAGTGATATGAATGATATGGTCGTGTAATAGTACAGTATTTGTATATATGAGTATGTGACCCCTTATTTAAAAATGTATAAATTAACAGCACAAAATTTCTGACCATTTTATTGCCATTTTCACATCACATAACAATGTGTTTAATAGATAAACTAGTCCTTTTGATGGGTTACATACTATAAATACATATCACAACTTGTACATTATCCATGTGTATTGAAAACATGTTGAATCCTTAAATAATGGGTCAATAAATGTGTATCATCTGTAAAATAACTATAGACTAACCTTTCATACTCAATTCAGTGTTATAATACAAACATTAACCCCCATGACCCTAGTGAGGATAAAGCAGGCTCAGAAAATGAATGAATGAATGAATGAATATAAACATTAGTGCAAAACATCCTTTCTAATATTATTTTAAATGCAGTCTTTCCTGACGTTTCCTAATATATTTTCAGGAGTCATAGATGAAAAATATTCCCCCTGAAGATGGGAGCAAGGCAGCTGAAAAGAGTCGAGGCTCTTATGTGAGTTTGCTATAACAGAAACAAACCTGAAATGTGTGATATGGTTCTTATGGCACTTTTGGAAATATGACTGTTTTCTTTATCCATGCAGTGGTGACTACATTGGGCAGAGAATTAGAGAAAAGTCTTTCGATCCAAAGGGAAAAGGGACCTCCACAATGTTGGATGACTTGGTAAAAAATCTGTCATTAAACATTATCTTAGGTAGAAATAGGTGTTGTAGTTCCAGTTTATCTGATGTGCAATGAATATATTGTGTAATTTTGATGTAAAATAAGATAGAAAGATAAGATAAGATAAGATAAGATAAGATAAGATAAGATAAGATAAGATAAATAGATAGATAAGATAAGATAAAGGAGTGATAAATGAAACATGGGTGCCTCTATGAAACTGGGTTTATTTTGGTACCTGGCATTTTGTCCGCTTTTTTAGACCCAATAATAAAAGAGAAATTTAGACATATTTCCTCCCAGGATGTACCTAATGATGACCTCAGATATATGCAAAAAAAATTATACTCTTGCTTTAAGCCATCCCAAAATTAAGTAATTTTAATAAAATATTGGGGCCAAAAATAGGACCAAAATTGGGGCAGGAAAAACTGCCTAGGTGTCAGAGCATTTTATCTGGAAAACATGGCTGTAAATGGTCTTATATAGCACTATAAATAAAAGACACTGTTAAATCTGATGATCCTAGTGGTTTTTCTAATGCTGACACGTGGGTTTTTCATGAATCTGCAGTCTCATTCCAGGTTTTGTACATAACCCATCGTGTCCACTGGTGTTGCATGCAGAACCTGCTCATTTAAACTAGGGACGTCCGATAATATCGGCCCACCAATATTATCCCCGATATTGCCATAAAAATGTAATCAGTGAATATCGTTATGGTTTTTTTTGCCTATCATTAAAACCAATAAAATAATGCCTTGATTTCGCTGGCATTTACTGACGCATAAATAAAGCATTGTTTGTAGCTGAAAGAAATGTGCAGTTTTCAACATTGTACAGTAGAGTTGCCACACTGTAATAGACTCATGGAGGGAGGAAGAGAAAATAAATAAATATGGCATTTTTTCCACAACTTAAGTTAAAGTATGTATTCTTTGGACGGTGTTTACATTTTGAAAGCCTTGTTGCATTTGAGAATGCATCCAATGGGGCATCACAATGAAATTAGGCATGATGTGTTAATTCCATGACAGGAGATATGTGATGTTACCTAAAATTAGTTGAATATCCCACATATATCGGCAGCGGTATCGGTAGATATCGGAATCGGAAATTAAGCATTGGACAATATCGGCATATCGTTTTTTGGCAAAAAAGCCAATATCAGAAATCCCTAATTTAAACATATAAATTGCGAGTGATTTTGCAACAGCGGTCATTTTTGTGAAACACTCTGCCTTGCATAATTAGTTCGATTTCCAAAATGTACCTGTGAGAGAATAAAAAGATATTTGAAAAAATAGTAGCATGTAATTTTCGTGTCCTTTTTACCGTGTTACATGCAGATTTTTGGATGAGAATAATAATAAAAATGTAAAAATAAAAAATGTATTTTATCTGAAAAATAGTTTCTCTTTTATCTCGGTAAACATTTCTTTTTAAAATAGACCCAAAGTGCTTCCAAACTTGCTTCATAACATTAGTCTACATCTGGTTTGAATTTTTAGCCCCCATGTCTTGTTTTTAGGGACTAGTTTCATAGAGGCACCCGTATAAAGACATAAAATGGAATAAAAATGAAATATTTACATATTTAAATTGTGGATGTAATGTAATGCTAATGTCATTGTATTATTTATGTTTGACTTTTTTACAGGCTCATTATGATCTTGCCATTAACGTTGCTCTTTGGTGGTTGAACAAGGAGGAGGGGCGGTATGTGCTTGACAGAGATATCATGTAAGAAGTTTGTCCTTTTACACATCATTACATCCAAACTTGACCTGTTAGCTCCAGCTGAAGGCAATGAGTGTTGGAATCCAGAGTTTCAAAGTGGGTTCTGTACATTAACTCATCTTATACTTTATATGTATCAGTGGAACAATGCGCAGCCCTGGCAGTGCCCAGTACCCCAACCGCCTAGAACGGGAGGCTATGATCTTATCGTCCTTTGCCGGGATTATTATGGTAAGTGTTATTTACACTGGGAATGCTGTGGTATTCACAATATTTGATAGCAGATCAAAACGAGTTTAAGTTCAGATGCCCCCAAGAATCTTCATGTAACTTCCTTCTATGTAGTTGTTGTAAGTATGAATGATAATAAAGTCTGTACTCTTGCATAATACCCCCCACCCCACCCCACCACACCCCCCTACATTTGAGAGTTTTAGGTCTTTTTCAGGGTTAGGTTTATTTTCATTAAAGCCATACACAGTCTCTCCAAATGTTTTGATCTGTAATGTTTGTGATATATTGAAAGATGTGTATTCCTTTACGGTAGAGGTGTCAAACTCCTTTAGTTCAGAGGTCACATTCAGCCCAGTATGATCTCAAGTGGGTCGGACCAGTAACATAACAGTGAAAAAGTCAAATTAAATTCTGAAAGTGTTTACATCTACAAAGTTTCCTTCAAAATGTGGAATGAACAACCTGAACTTTCTTAAGCAAATAAGTGCAATTTTAACAATATTATGCCTCCGTTTCATTTACACATGTACATTACAACTTACACATCGTAATGCATCTACATAGACACAAAACAATTAGTAACAGGTATAATATTGCTAAAATAGCACTTCTTTCTCTTAAGACATAAGTTGTTCATATTTGATCAGGTTATTCTCATTTTGTGTAAATGTCAACATTGATATGGAATTTTATTTTTTACACTAAACAAAAAAAAAATGGAGTTGTCACTATTTATATGTTATTATGATAGTATTTTACTGGTCTGATCCGCTTTAGATCATACTGGTCTGTATATGGAATATGGACTAAAAAGATTTTAACATCCTTGATTGTTAATATCTTCAGTGTAATATTTGCATTTCAAAAAAATTCCCATGGCCCGGATTGGGCCCTTTGGGAGGCCGGTTTTGGCCCACGGGCCATATGTTTGACCCCTATGCTTTATGGGTTGAGTTTAAAAAAAACCTTCCACATAAAATAAATAAACTCTTATGTCATTGTTACGAAACTGAACTGACTTTAAACTTTAAAATCAAAATATTTTCCCACAGAACAACACTATAAACATGATGATCTTATAGAATATGATGCAATTCTCTAGCTTAAACTCTAAAACACTGTATGAAGTAGCTTAAATGGGACATACACATTAATGCAGAGGTAACATTAATTTAAAAACAAACAAACAAAACTTAATAGTACAACACAGGTACAAGAACCAATTCATCGCTGCTTTTACTGTTATGCTTGAAGTATATTTTGCTGACATTACTTAAACTTTTGCTTAATTTTTTTTAAAAAGTTTGAATGTTTTCATTGTAGCTTGAGTAAAGAATAGTAGGACAGTAAAGAATGTGAATGTTTATTGTAATGCCTTGGAGCGGGCAAAAATTGCTTAATAACTAAACTTCTTTCAGGTAATGCCCTCTGAGTCCCTGTTTTCTTTTTTTTTGCTATTAACCCATAAAGACCCAAACAGCTACTGGCAACCAAAACCATCTACTGATGTAAACGGTTAAATAACTATAGATCCACTAATCCAGGGTGTCAAACTCATTTTCTTCCAGGGGCTACATTCAGCCTAATTTAATCTGAAGTGGGCCGGACCACTCAAATAATAGCATGATAGCCAATAAATAAAGACAACTCCAAATTGTTTTAGTGCAAAAAATAATATTCAGTTATGCCAGTATTTGCGTTTAGAAACTATCCAAACAAAAAGGATGTGAATACCTAAAAAAATGATTTGTTAAGAAATGTAAATACAATTTTATCAATGTTATGCCTCCACTTATCATTTAAAGGCTACATATGCATTACAGATCAGATCTACAAAGGCACAAAACATTTAGTAACAGGCAAAATATTGTTAAAATTGCACTTAATTTTCTATACGTTTCAGGTGGTTCATATTTGTTTAGGTTATTCACATTTATTGTTAAAGGATAGTTTCTTAATTTAAATATTTTCATAATTTAATGTTTTTTGTACTAAATCAAAGAGAAAAAAATTGGTGTTGTCATTACTATGGGTTATTATGATATTATTTTTGAGTTCGATGCCCTAAGTTGCACTTTGCAAATTCATCCCGCGGGCCAGATTGAAAACTTTGGCAGGCCAGTTTTAGCCCCCGGGCCGCATGTTTGACACCTGTGCACTAATCCTGTTAACACATGTGAATAATTGGTGTAAAATACAGTTTGTCATCTTTTTCATGGTCATCAGATATGACCCATTTGGATATTCAGTAGTGAATGTGGAAACATCGTCATCTTCATCACCAGTAAAACCCATGGAATTGGATCAATGGCAGTGAATGGACACACTGGGTTTATGTTCAGTTAATGATATATTTTATTGAAAACTTCACTTTTTTTCAGTTTTCTCTGTTTCTGATATAATAGCCCTCAACTTTAATCTGAGCTTTTATGAACATTTACATGATCAGTGAATTAAATATAGGAAAATACATGATTCTCACTGAAAAACTGCAAAATGCGGAGGATAATATCATAAAAAATGGTAATGAATCACTTGAGAAAAGATAAATACAGAGAATAAACTAATTTGGAACTGCTGCATGAGTAGCGCTGGGTCTTCATGGGTTAACATTTACTTCTTTTGCTGCTTCAGAATAGCCTACCAGTGGAGGAAATCCTGGCTCTGTACAAGTGTAAACCAGCTACATCATACCCCAACCATCAATCTAAGGTCATATTCCACACTTATGTTTAGAAACTAATAACTCTTGCATAATTCTTGTAATAAAAAAACGACAATTACACATTTTCTTCCCAACCCTAGGGTGCAATTGTGTATCCCTTCACTCTTTCCTACCATCCTTTTGCTATGCTCGCGTCTTACAAGGCTGTCCACCACTCCAAGAAGCACAGTAAGTCTATATGCATATTAGACACACTGTATATATCTGGTTTTACAGGTGGGACAGGATGAGTTTGGCTTTTTTTTTTTTTTAAAAACATCTTACAGATCAAAAGTTGAAAAGATGGCTGGCTGAGAAGGCAAAGGCCAATGCCCCCCCAGTCCGAGTTCCACCGCCCTCTTCATCATCTTCTTCCTCATCCTTCCTAAGTGTGAGTCATCACTGTATACAAATTCATTTTTTTTTTTTTACCTGAATGGCTCACATGAAAAGAAAATCTTGAAACAGTAAATCGGAATATCTTTGGACCACTTTTTTCATTAAGTATTTATCAGTGGTTCATAATCAGGTTGTAAACTAATAGCCATTAATCAATAATTATAAAGACTTTATACATAATTCAGGCTCACTATTTAACAAGATCAACTTACAGCTGCACTTCTTATCTATCTCCTCTGTTCTCAGTTGCTTATCTTAGTTTATCTTCTCCTTGTGTCAGTCACATATGAGGCCATTTACTAATGACTTACAACCATCTGTAACTGGGATCCTCAATGTAAATAGTAATGACAACATCATCATCCAGTGATAAACTGAGGAGAAGAGTTAAACCTTTGGTATAAGAATCTGTGAGTTTCACGTACTATAACAGACCAAATTAAACATATTTGAATATTAAGATGTGCTTATGTATGTGCATCTAAACTAGATGTTAATGTTAATGTCACTCTCAGAGAACGAATCATTTAAAGGGGTTATATTTAAAATTTATAAAGCACTACATCACAAATTGTAGGTCATTTTAGCATGGATCCAGTTGATATCATCATGTTTATGCGTGTGGTGATGTCAGTATATCAATTGCCTCTATACAGAGTGTCCCATAAGTCTCCATACATAGGAGACATAATACATTCCATGGTTCTAACATGTATTTCTTTATATTTCTTCTTTATAGTTCTTCAGCAGTGGAGGACATGCATTGAAATGTGTTTCCGACAAAATGGCAGTCATATAGAGCATATTATATAAATAAAATGGTTTATGTCAAGAAACGTTTATTTTTCCTATGTATGGAGACTTATGGGACACCCTGTATATGTGCCAAGTTTGAAGTAAATTGAAGCAAAATTGATGTTTTTAATAGACATTTGAAATTTCCCCCATCAGTAAATGGGAAAAAAAATGTAACAAAAAAGTTCATTAAAAAATTTGAACTTTGACCTACTTTTCCCAAAATGTAATGACATCTATTCTACATCACTGGCAATTTGTAAACCCAATTTGGTATGAATTCAACCAATAGTTTTGCCGCTACGGACATTTCAAATTTCGCCCATTATAAGTAAATTGGGGAAAAAAAGACTTTAAAAAAATCATAAAAAATTTTTAACTTTGACCTACTTTTTGTAATCAGATCTATTCTGGGTCACTGGCAATCTATAAACCCAATAAACCCAACTTGGTAAGAATTCAAACAGTAGTTTTGCTGCTAGAGTGTTAACAAACAAACAAAAAACCAAACAAACCAAACCGAACCAAAAATAATATCCCTTGCCTCCCCTTCAGGGGCGGGGTACTGGAAGATTTTTGAGTATTAAGATGTGCTTATGTTGGTTTAAATGCTGGTAATGCATTAATCAAGGAATGTAAGAAATGTAGACCCACTATTTGGCAAACAACAACTTAACATTGCCCTTTCACAATGTATTACAACTCATTAATGCTTTATAACATTTATTCAATGTAATTAATAACTTAATGTTGTACCTGTGTCTAAAATTTCAGAACTATCTCTTGATTTAAAGTATGAGTAATAGGTCTCTGCTGCCATCTAGTGGATCTTAACATTCTTTTCTCACTTAACAGGACAGCAGTGAGTGTCAAGAGGAAAAAACCGAGTACTATGAGGGTTCACGGGAGTCTGTGCAGGACTGAGGGCAGCATCCACCACCACCTCATGTTGATCTTTGTCTCTTGGGATCATATCTTTTCCCCCACAAAGCACGTTGTGTCTAGTTCTGAGCAACATTTCCACCGATTTTACTTTTGAGGTCATCTTTGTGCATGATTTTGACATCTTTAAACTTCATACAATACTTTACTTTTACATTGATAGCATTTTAGAGGCAATGGAAGATGCAAATCACTTTTGCTTTGAAACAATATGATATTAAAGAGATAATGTTTATGATTACCAGTGTGGTAATTATGCATATTGTACTTTCACTGAACACAATGTATTTTCTTGTAACATATATTGACATAAAACTCCCATGTTTTAAATCTAATAGGGCCATGTTGTTTTGTGATGACTTCTGACATTCTGTGTGGAAAGTCTAATCCACTCAATGATGGATTAGTGGATAAAATGTCTCTTTGATGTCCATATGAAATAAAAAGGGCACAGTGGGTCAGTAATTTGCCTGCTAGGACTTTTGCTTTGATGATTCAGGGATTTTGCTCTATGCCCAGGATCAAGACTTTTGGCAGCGATGCCAGTTTGTTAAATCCCCCGTCATTGAAAAAACAGCTAAAGTGGGATCTGCTAACCCTTTTGATTGAGGTTTATTAGCAGGGCTGTGGTACTGCTCTATGAGACCACCATTTTTCTGTAGGTGACTGGCTCCAGCACACATTGCAGGATGAGTAGTAAGGTAAGAAACGAGGTTTATTACGCCCATAGAGGGCTTTAAACCTTGTGACTAATATAGGTTAATTACAATATCTGTAAAATGCTGCACCTTTACATTTTTCATGTCTCTATTGGAAAAGTGGCTGTGATAAAACCCTTTGCATAATAGACATCAGAAACCAATTTACCTTGATGATTAGTGACACTGTTGTAACTGTCTTTGCTTCATTTACTGCCATGAAGTTGAATGCACATAAAAGTAAACAAAAGAAACCTACAATATTTCTCATTTCTAAATCATACGCTGTAGTTTGTTCTTCACTGGTATAGTAACAATACAATGCAAACACACCACAAACCAAAAGCTAAGTTTCCATCTTCCATCTTTCCTGGATCTAGATCATATTTTACGAGGACAGGAACTTCCAGGGCCGCTCCTATGAGTGCGACACCGACTGCCCTGACATGCACCCCCACTTCAGCCGCTGTAACTCCATCATGGAGAGCGGCTGCTGGGTGCTGTACGAGAAGCCTAACTACACTGGTTACCAGTATGTGCTGACCAGAGGAGAGTACCCGGACTACCAGCGCTGGATGGGCTACAATGACAGCATCCGCTCCTGCCGCACATTCTCCTATGTGAGTCGTTCCAATTTTTTACATAAACCTGGAAAAATGGATTCGTCTGATGTGTTCTGAATTAGTGCCATTCATTTGGTGTCAATATAATGCTTTTCATGTTAACTTTATTTCACTAAATACTAACAACAATCACTTATTGACAATAAAAACTGGGCAAATTTCAGAAAACACTCGAGAGTATTGACTCTTTGGCCTTCAATTTACCTATGGATATTTTATTTATATATTGTAGATGTGTGTCTTTTATGAGCTGGAATTAGTTTCTTTTTTTGTCAATTTTTTTTTTTTTTTTTTTTGCCATTTGTTACTTTGCCTTGTCTTATAAAAAGAAAAAAAATCATGAAGAAAAATTAAAAGAAAACTCTAGAGATGAAAATAGTTTTAGATAATAAAAATGGAAGAAAAGAAAGGACAGATGAGTGCCAGTCTGAGTTAAAACATTTACAACTGTTAATTATGTGTACAAGTATGCACTTAAAAGCAAAACATTTCAGCCTAAATTCTAAAGATATGGCCTGGTCTCTATACAGGATCTTAGGGGAGAAGTACTTTGCAATGTCACTGTTGTTGATGTAATTTTGTGTTGGATTTGATGTTCCTCCAGACCAGCGAAGGCCCCTACCGCATCCGCATCTATGAGAGGCCTAATTTCCAGGGTCAGATGATGGAGTTTAGCGAGGACTGCGAGTCAGTGCAGGAACATTTCCGCACCCGTGACATCTACTCCTGCAATGTTATGGAGGGCTACTGGACCCTCTACGAACACCCCAACTATCGCGGCCGACAGTATTTCTTGAGGCCCGGAGAGTACCGCAAGTTCAGTGACTGGGGGGCCACCTGCGCCACCACTGGGTCCTTCCGCAGAATCACAGAGTTTTAACTTTTATTCACTTTTCAGTCTCATTTTGTCACCCATTTACCTCCTGCTGTAATCTAGCCTATTTATGGAAAGTGGAAAAACAATAAACTGAAGACTGGCCTCCCTAAAGTGATCGACCTGGAGTATTAATATGATCTAACTTCAAATGACAAAATAAAGTGATCTGTCGGAAACTATTTTTCCATGTGTTTATTTACTGTTTGGTCACAGAGAGACATTTTCAGCAAACAAATGTCATTTTTTGCATTATTTTTTGCTATTTTTAACTATGTTTAACTAATAAAGACCCAAACATCCACCACTGAACTAAACCATCTACTGATCTAAACTGTTTAATACCTGTTGATCCACTAATCCTATCAATACATGTAAATAATTGGTGTAAAATGTGGTTTGTCATCTTTTCATGGACATCAGATATGACCCATTTGGATGTTCAGAGGCTTTGTAGTTACCGTGGAAACACAGTCATCTTCTGCAACATTGATTCACCAGTAAAACCCATGGAGTTTGGTAAACAACAGTGGATGGAGACACTAGGATTATGTTCAGTTGATGATATTTTACTGAAAAAATGATCTTTTCCCTCACTTTAATCTGAGCTTTATGAACATCTGCATGATCGGTAAATTAAATACAGGAAAATACCACATTTAGGCTTAAAAATGTAAAACAGAGGATAATATGATAATAAATGGTGATAAAACAGTTAAGAAAGGTTAAAAACAGAGAAAAGCACCTTTACTTTTACATCTGCATTAGCACTGCTGGGCTTTCATTTCCATACAAACCCCCAGCTACTACACATACTTACTATACTGAAAAAAATCAGGGATTAATTTTTTTTATTTTTAGGCACAAAAAAGCGCGGTCACAGCCCCAGTCTGATTCACCAAAATATCAATTTTTATAATAATAGGTAGTATATATATGCACCATTAACCCGCTTATAGCTACAGAATGCTGAAAGAAATCGTCGGTTATATGTATTTCTTTACAGCCATCCTATGTTTGTCATATATTATCCATTCATATGATTTTATACAAACATAAGATGTGTAAAAGAGCTCAGTCCTGACTGTTCCAGCGCCTGCCCATGTTGTGGCTCTTGCTGGAAGCTGCACAGTGTCTGTAAACCCAAACAGAGGACGTGACAAACAGGAGTGGGAAGACTCCTCTAGAGTCTCTGTCGACACCAGGCCTCATTTTAATAACAAAACACGTGACAACACCTACTTCCACGGGGTAATGTATATATAGATGAAAAGATCAAAACACAGAAAGCAATTTGATGAACAGCAGCAGCCATAATGGGAAAGGTATGTGTGAGGTTTTACATGAATCCACCTGGACTCTGTGGCTCATTGTGTTTAAATACATATCAGGGATGTAAAGGTGACTCATTTTGCTTCATCAGATCATTTTCTATGAGGATAGAAACTTTGGAGGACGCTACTATGAGTGCATGAGTGACTGTGCTGACCTGCACTCTATGTTTCAACGTTGCCGGTCCATCCGTGTGGAGAGCGGCATGTTCATGATCTACGACCGTCCTGGCTACACGGGAAATCAGTATTTCATGAAGAGGGGAGGGTACGCAGACTACATGGGCAAGGCAGGCATGAACAACTGTGTCAGGTCCTGTCGGATGATTCCTTCGGTAAGGCCTTTAGTGACTAGTTTTTAATCCTTGTTTATGCTCCTCATATGCCCTGGTATAATAATCAACAGGTTTTACCACATATTTTATAGACTATAAAGGTACTGTGTGGAGTTTACATCCAGGACTTATCTCTTTAGTTTACTTTAAAAAGTAAAAAAAAAAACAAAACAAAAAAAACAACCTTATAACATATAAATAATATAAATAAAATTTTGCAACAACATAACGGTCACAGCACTGATTTTAATGTAATAATATTGTTTAAAAAACATGTATTACCAACCTACTACTAATTAATTAGTTGTAAAATGTTCCTCCTGCTGTTTATTTTACTACCACTTACTTTTCCAGCCTTTTATCCCAACTTTTCGGGACTTGTTGCTGCAATTAAATTCAGAATTACCTTTTTTTAAAATCACAATATGATATTATTTCCTCAATTTTAACCTTTAATATATTTTCAGTGGTTTTTGTTTTTTTTTACTTGGACTGAGTTGCATTAAGAAAGCCTAAAATGTTGATAAAATTGACATTGTACAATCAGTGATGGAACAGGACTTGGAGAGCAAATATCTTAGAGTGTGTTTACGTTATCAAGAGTTGGCTCCGTCATAAAATATCCATGACTGTTTGTTTTTAAAAAGGCCATCTCATTAAGACAGCATTACTATAAAGTCTGTATGTGAATGTATGGGCAGAAAATTTGGACTCTGACTCTAGTGGGATTTGACCTTTGACCTTTCTGCTCACTTCAGCACTCTAGCACCTTCAGGATCAGGCTGTACGAGCATTTCGACATGGGAGGAGAGATGGAGCTGACAAGCGACTGCCCGAACCTGTTGGACCGTTTTCGGATTTCCAACTTCAACTCTTGTAATGTGATGGAGGGTCACTGGCTCATGTACGACCACACCAACTTCAGGGGACGCCACTACTACCTAAGGCCCGGGGTGTACAGGAGCTTCAGCGACTGGAACGGCACAAATTCCAAGATGGGCTCCATCAGGCGTCTCATGGATCTCTAATGACAGAAGGACCTTTTTCGTAAAGTGTGTGCTCTTTGCCTTGTTTCACACACTGAATAAAATGGCTGTCAGTGCTCAAGCGATTTCAGTTTTGTTCTTGCTCTCTGCATTATGGAGGGCATATTTTTCCATGAGGATGCCACGGGGTCATGGCCTGACATCCTGTCTCTCATCAGAGGTTTTGAATAAATATTGCAAGCACTGGACACTTACAACACAGACTCAAGACTGTTATTTGTAGATGTTGGCTTATTGTCTTATTATAACTGTAAATAAGATGTTTGATAAATATATTTGCATATAATATTTATCAGTGGACAAACTGAAGAGATATCCTACAAATATGAAGAATAATTGATCTTAGAGTTAAGGATTTTGACACTTAAAATCTGAGCACAACAACTTCACATGGGAAAATACTGAGTAGATGAAATTATACCAGGGGAATTCCACCAGATGGCAGCAACATGAGTATTACACATTCTTGACATTTGGTGACACACTAAATAAATAAATAAAAATAAGAAAAACACAAGAAAAAACCAGGTAAAATTCAGATTTTTATAATAATTTCACCCTCACATACATATGTTTAATTGTTAAGAAGAAACAGAATTTGTACAAGATATAACAGTAATACTTAAACTATAGAACTGATTTATCCTTATGTAAAACCATTTTAGTCCTTAGGATTAAAAAAATAAATAAAAACAAAAAACAAACAAAAAAAAACCCCTCTCCCATTCTAATTCTCTATTTTAAGAAAGACTGAAAAGGTGTACAGTGGTAATTAAAAATAAAACACTCTGCTGCCATTATTCTGGTACAAAAAACTGACTTTTTAGTCACGGCACAGACACTAATCACACAAAATCACCAACTGTTCTCACCCGTATAAACATGAATCCTACACATCTCTTCAGGATAACGACACACCACAAGTGGCAAAGGTTCCTGGCCATTACAATATGAATGACACATGCAGAGTCTGCATTTCACATTCACTATATATGTGACAGGTGGGAGTCTTCAAAGAGCTGGATTGATCGTACAGGACAAGGTACAGGGCAGGCAAAGCGGCTGACATGGGGAAGGTAAACAACACAGCTCTGAACTCACACTCTCAGCAGGGATGAAAACCGGAAAATATGCAGTTTATGTTGAAATGTAAAGGCACATATTCTGTAATTTTGAGGTAAACAAACCAATAGATTTTTTTTTTTTTTTTTTTAAATATAAAGAGCTTAAAGGTAATAGAAGAGGAAACATAACAAACTAAACCTTCATTATACAGTGTAATAATTAAAAAAATCAGTGAAATAGGATTGTATTTGAGTAACACCATGATTATATTTGTGTCCAGATTATCTTCTATGAGGGAAATAACTTCTCTGGACGTCATTATGAGTGCACCCATGACTGTTCAGACCTGCTGAGCTTTTTCAGCCACTGCAAATCTATCAAGGGGTGGAGAGTGCTGTTTTATGGTCTATGAAAAACCAACTACGACTGGAAACCAGTTCTTCCTGAACAGAGGGGAGTATCCTGATATCCAAAACTGGATGGGTACTGTGTGCGACTCAGTCAGCTCCTGCCACCTCATTCCCACGGTGAGAAACACAGTGATATAATACTGCACTTTTACTATCACCACATTTATTACATTAAACTGCTATTTCTGTTCTTCCATAAAGTAATCTTCAAATTCAAAGTTTCTATGTCAAACCTTAAAGATCTGAGTTCTATGTGTTTCATTGTTTTTTGTTATAGATTTTCTAATTCTGTTGAGATTAAAATTCAGGAAATATGAACATTCTACTGTTTTCAGAATTGACCCCATAAAGGCCCAAACATCCACCGTCAACCAAAGCCACCTACTGATCTAAACAGTTTAATACCTGACGATCCATGATCTATCAATACATGTAAATAACTGGTTGTAAAATGCAGTTTGTCATCTTTTCATGGTCATCAGATATGACCCATTTGGACGTTCAGAGGCTCCGTAGTACTGTGGAAACACTGTCATCTTCTACAACATTGATTGCACCAGTAAAACCACTGGAGTGGATCAGTGACAGTGAATGGAGACACTGGGGTTTATGGTGTCAGTTAATGATATCGTTGCTGAAAAGTAACTTTTTCTACAGTTTTCTCATTTCTGATATAATAACCTTCGACTTTAATCTGAGCTTTTATGGACATCTACATGATCAGTAAATAAATATAAGAAAATACATGATTTTCACTGAAAAAAAGGCAAAATACAGAGGACTAACATTACAATAAATTGCGATAAATCACTTTAGAAAGGTGATAGAGATAAAAATTTATTTGGGAACTGACACAAGGCCACACTAGGTCTTTAAGGGTAAATGTCCATGCTTTTAAACATGTCTCATTCTTTATATCCTAATTCATTAATTTCATTTGAGGCTAAATATGAAATATCTATAAGTAATAAAAAATAAATTTAACATTGACAGACTCTAATTTGTTTAATAATTCTCCACAATGTTCAAAAACCATGCAGAAATCGGGGTCATTCACGTACGACTGTATGAGCGGATAGAGTTTGGAGGTCAGATGATGGATCTGATGGACGACTGTCCCAGTGTCATGGAACGCTTCAACGTCACGACATCTTCTCCTGCAATGTGGACTGACGGCAACTGGCTCTTCTACGAACACCCAAACTACCGGGCAGGATGTACCTGATAAGGCCGGGGAGTACAAGAGGTTCAGTGAGTGGGGCGGCAGGAGCGCCAGGGTCGGCTCCATCAGGCGCATCATGGACTACTAACCTGTTTGAAGGACCCACATCTTCCACTGGGAACGCCTCCACATGATGTCCAGAAAACAGGATTTTATCTTTTTTTTTTTTTATAAAAACAAAACAATGTACTTCAGGAAAGGGTGTGATGATACTGAAGGTCCAGAATGAATCAGATTTGTTTTTTATGGTAAAATGTGTTTATCTTAGTTGAAGGGTTAAGAATAATCTTCTGAAACACTAACAGCAATAGTATGTTTTCTTATGTAAGTATTGTGGACTCATTAGAAAGTATTCAACTGGAAAATGAGCACAAACTTCAAACAACACAACATATGTTTTGGACCTGTTTTTTTTTTTTTCTACATTAATCACAGTAATAAAGCAATGGTAAATTAGAGTCTGACCATCACTTTGGGTGTAAAAAGGACCTCAGACATTGCATCTCTGTAAATGCAACATAAATTGTGACTTTCATATATTCATGTGGATTGATTAAAACACTGTAAAAAGTAGCAATACTTGTTAATATAGAGGTAGACTCTCCTGCAGCTGCAAACACCACATGTGATCTATAATGAGTGACAGATTTAAGACCTGTTCCACCTCAAAAATTATGTTGCCTCAGTCTACATGAGATGAAATGAAAATATTAGTATTGTATATTTTTTTTATTACTTATAGATTGTTCAGACTGTTGTGCATTGTTTCTATTAAATATCAGTTTAATCTCTGTATTTGCTGATACGCGGGGAGGAAATTGTGATGAATATAGTGGAAAAAACAATAACTCATCACACATCAAGAGTCATCTATACATGAACAGATTTTTTTTTTTTTCACTCTAACACTCCCACCCTGATCCATCATCCATCCGAGCGATGTATTTGAATGACAATACTTTATGCTGTGCAATCACAGAGCTGGCTTTGTTCCATTATTTATAAAGCACAGTAGCCTGGTTCAGGGACAGCGTTGACCGGCAATAACTGAAGCCAGCATAACACATCATGGGGAAGGTAAAGAAAATCCAATTTGATCACATTTGCCTGTGTTTGATGATAAAAGTGCATTAATCTACTTTATGTACGTGCAATGACTCCTTTTGCAGATCATATTCTACGAAGACCGAAACTTTCAAGGGCGCTCTCATGAGTGCAGCAGCGACTGTGCTGATCTTCAGTCGTACTTCAACAGGTGCAACTCTATCAAAGTGGAGAGCGGCTGCTTCATGGTCTACGAGAGGCCCAACTACATGGGTAACCAATACTACCTGAAGAGAGGAGAATATTCTGATAACCACCGAGTGATTGGGCATCGGCGACTGCATCAGATCATGTCGTATGATCCCCCAGGTATGATGTAGTAGGTTTTTGGTACATTCAAATGCTTAAATTAAAAGTTATGGATCTTTATGCTGTATTATCCTGATACCGTGTCCTGGTCCTATTCCAGCATCGAGGCTCCTACAGGGTGAGGCTTTATGAGCGCTTCGACCTGTCAGGCCAGATGCATGAGCTGGTCGACGACTGCCCAAATTGTCCAGGACCAGCTCAACATGTCTGACCTCAATTCCTGTAACGTGATAGACGGCCACTGGCTGCTGTATGACCAGCCCAACTACAAGGGCAGAGTGTACTACCTGAGGCCTGGAGAGTACAGGGCATACAGCGACTGGGGAGGCGTCAGTCCAAGAATCGGCTCCATCAGAAGAATCACCGACTTTCAACTGACGATCCATCGAATCTTTTCCCCTCATTTCATAACCATTTGTCTCACCAAATAAAAACCTAAACGCTGAATTCTGTGTATGTCCTCATTTTTGCTTTCTTGCTCCACTATTAAATCATAAATCATCAAAATTATTATCAGTATAAAATATGTAAAGACAGAAGTCCAGTTATTGGAATTTCTTCTTCTACACATATTTAAATGTAGAAATTCATCATTGTCTGACACCCTTTGGCCAATGAGTGTATCTGTTCTAGCTTTTGGGCAGAGTTGTTTAATATCCTCTATGCTAACAAACAATAATAGTTGTTCTCTTCCTGGTTTCTGTCCTAAGTGGGATTAGCTCAAGCTATATAGCGGCAGTATTTATCCATACGATTAGATTTACACATTAAACCATTACCACACAGAAGCAGGAAAGTTACAAATCTAAAAAATGCAAGTTTTCCATACATCCAACAGAAAAAATAAAGAAAGTGTCAAATTAATACATAGTCCATAATAAATAAAAATGTAGAAACCAGAACAAAATCACATTTTTCAATGTTATGAAACAACATTTTTAAATTATTAAAATTGAGTGAAATTTATTTAAAATGATTTGATACGTAGCTCTTAAAAGTGACACAAAATCAAGATGTTTCTAAGGCTGTTTTCTGTTTCCTATGATCACAATGAAATAATTGCGGTAATGGTCCCATTATATTGAAAGAACACCCGAACTTTTCCATAAATGAGCTTTGATCAGCCTTATTTTAAGGAGAAACACTGAATATTGCTGGTAGTCTCTGTAATCTTTGCTGTTCTATTCAAAGGAACTCTATTTGATAAACAGATAAACCTCGTACATGATCAAAGCTGAGCATGTAGCTTCATCTCTTCTAAGTAAAAAAAAAAGAATATAAATAAGTCTGTGTCTGTACTTGGACAGTTTACTGTAAATACACAGTGCATAATAAAAATTCAGTTTTATTAAAAAAACAAAAAACAAAACAGACTTTGTATTAATACTGTGGATGTCTTCAGTGAGAAAACATGGCTGTGATACATGAAGGGAATTGTAGTCCATTTAGTCAAACAGAACTACAAAAAAAATAAATGCTGTATGTTAGTAAAACATCATACAGCTAAAAGGTTGACATCAGTATCACACACACAGGTAACACACAGCGCATTATGGCAGTATATAGTATACTGTAAAAGTTATACTAATTCTTTATGTTCAGTCTAACATACAGACCAACAGTACAGCACACACTTACTTATTTGCATACAGTGGGTTTGCTAAGGTAGAGCGGTAGGGAAGAGTGAATGGCTTCCTGCTCTGTTACGCAACATATTTAATGCGAAAGGGGTGTTCCATATTGTTCTGCAGCTATTGTCCACTGGATGTGTGGATACCATACTAGTCTTTTCCTTTGTCCATGCATGTCAAAACACCAAACCAGTTAATTATTTATCCTTTTTTCAAATACAAATCATATTTCTGACCCAATGTTGTGCTCCAACAAAAAGGTAAACATGTGCCTGTAGCCTTCAATTATAACTATGAGAGAATTTGAATAACAATACTTTGTTTGTCAAGAGGTAGTATAAAAGCCCTGAAAACATGGGAATCTCTCCAACGGAGACCATGGGCAAGGTAAGTACTGTTTCTCCTCTCTTACTCAGATGATTAAGTAAAAGCATAAGTAAACCTAGTTAGATTACTTATTATTATATTATTTTTCATCTCAGAGTTAAAGTTTTATTTTCTTTAAATTCACCCACGGTTTCTGACACCTCTATTTCCCACCAGATTATCTTTTACGAGGACAAAAACTTCCAAGGTCGAAGCTATGAGTGCAGCAATGACTGCACAGACCTTCACTCGTACTTCAGCCGCTGCAAACTCCATCAGGGTGGAAAGTGGCTGCTTCATGATCTATGAGAGACCCAACTTCATGGGCCATCAGTACTTCTATGAGGAGGGGCGAATACCCTGACTACCAGAGATGGATGGGCTTCAGCAGCTGTATCCGCTCATGCCGCATGATTCCAGTGGTGAGTGGATGATTACATGAAAAATGTGTTTTTTTTGCACCTGAGCTGTGAAAATCTGTAAATATTAAGGTTTTTTGTGTTGTCACATGTTCAGTTGATTCCGTCTGTGGCCAAAAAACACAGTCTTATCCCTCTTTTTCCTTTGGTCCTACAGTACCGTGGCTCATACAGATTGCGAATCTATGAGAAGCCTGACTTCAGTGGTCACATGATGGAGTTCATGGATGACTGTCCCTGTGTGTCTGACCGTTTCCATCACCGCCATGTCTACTCCTCTAATGTTATGAATGGCTTCTGGATCTTCTACGAGTACCCCCAACTACCGAGGCAGACAGTACTTCCTGAGAACTGGGGAGTATAGGAGGTACCGTGACTGGTGCGCTACACTGCGCCATCGTCGGCTCCTTCAGGAGGGTCACTGAATTTTAGCCATTAAGCGAAACTTTGCTGTAAATATCAAACATTTTGTTTATTAAAGATGTTGAATTTTTAACCTCTTTTGTGAATGTGTTCTCATTAATACATGTATGTTGAGTTGTCAGCATATCTTGTAGTTACCCTGTAATTAGCATAAAAAGAAAGTAAAAAAGCAACATTTAAAAACTGTATTTATACATACTATGATGACCCAGAGTGATAAACCCCCCCACTAATTTATCAGTTAATAAACTACCTTGCAATACATTACTTGTTCTGATGCCATTATTTGCAGTACTTCATGCTGCATAAAATAAATCAATATAATACAAATACACGTTGCACATATTTCATTATAATGACTTCATAGTTATTACATGTAACAACACGTACTACTAATGATTTTTTTATTCCCTCACATATTGCAGTTTCTCATGTCATATTTCACTCAGAGGTTCTTATTCATGTCAAAGTCCTTAACTTAAAGTCATCCAGTGCATTTACTTTATAATAAATGATAAAGTAAATAATAAACGTCTTAATACAGGACTTAGAACAACAGACTGTCATCTCATTTGTTATCTCAACAACTCCCTCTCTCCCACACATAAACTAAATGTAGGGTTTGCACAGAGACAGATGGATGAATGGTAGGAGAAAATAATACTGGCACTTACAGATATGACTGGAAATTGACACAAACATTCAGCACTCGTCTGTACCAACACTTGGTCAAAGTCTGTCTCATGAGTGATCAATTGATACTGTACTGTTTTTCTTACATTTTGACAGAATTATACTATCTTCACTACATGTGTCCTGCTGGAGTGACTGCTGCAGTAACAAAGCTGTGGTTGTTCACCAGCTTCCAACTTATAACAACAAACCAGTTACATAAATTCACTCTGGGTGACCTTCTCTCTAACCTAAAACTTCTGTCTCACTCATGTATCATCGTGTTAAGATCCCTATTAAAATTCATTGTTAGACCTGGGCTAATGTGAGCAAGATGATTTGTGAGTCTAATCCTGCTATCGACAGCAGAGCAAATCCACATCCACTTATGTTCGATGTTAATGTACCATGTTAACTGATTTAGTAGTACATGTTAGTGTGAACGTGGCAGAGGTCCAATGGGCTGAAGAGTGAACGGCAGAGAAAGCACAGAGTTTCTTGTATTTAGTCTGTGTGTGTGTGTGTGTGTGTGTATAGACATATACAGGTGGGGAAGCAAATTTACAATGAACATTTCGTTGTTTTTTTCTCAGCAGGCACTACGTCAGTGTTTTGAAACCAAACATATATTGATGTCATAATCATACCTAACACTATTATCCATACCTTTCAGAAACTTTGTCCATATGAGTAATCAGGAAAAACAAACGTCAAAGAGTGTGTGATTTGCTGATGCACTCGTCACACCAAAGGAGATTCAAAATAGTTGGTGTCCATAAGACTGTTTATAATGTAAAGAAGAGAATGACTATGAGCAAAACTATTACGAGAAAGTTGGAAGATACTATTAAAGAAGAATGGGAGAAGTTGTCACCGAATATTTGAGGAACACTTGCGCAAGTTTCAGGAAGCGTGTGAAGGCAGTTATTGAGAAAAAGGAGGACACAGAATAAAAACATTTTCAATTATGTACATTTTCTTGTGGCAAATAAGTTCTCATGACTTTCAATAAACTATGGTCATACAGTCTTTCAATCCCGCCTCAAAATATTGTAAATTTCGCTTCCCCACCCTGTACATATATATATATATATATATGTGTATATATATATATATATGTTGATATATATATTATATCTTATATATATTGTATATATATATATAATATATATATATATATATATATATATATATAAAATTAGGAAAAAAAATCATATATTGATTCAATGACAAGAAGTAAAACTCTAGGACTATTTCTCCCAAATTAATCAAATGGAATCCTTACTTTTAGACTACTTACTAAACAGTCTGCATTGCTATTATTTGTAAATAATAATAATAATAACAACAATAACAATAATAATGGAAAATGCTTTATTTTTAGATCTATTATTCATTCATTCTCACATTTACACTCTTTATGTTCAAAACCAGCTTTTAATTTCTTGATAATATAATTATAGACAAGAGCAGACCCAGGGACGTATTTATTTTTTATATTTTCATTGCATAAATACCTTTTGACAAACATATTCTGTGGCTTAAATTTTTATCACGTTATCAGTATAATTCATTTTATTAAATGTGTTGCTCTATTAAAGTATACATCATATCTTAATGTTTTAAATAATTAAATGTGTCATTCCCATCAACTGAATAGCTGTGTCTTTAATTGCAATAGTTAGCACTAAGTACGTGATCTGTCACTTGTCACATTCATATTTAACTCATCACCCAAATTAAAAAAAACTGCATCCTAATTAAACTTGTTCATGTTTGATGAAACTGAATACAAAAAAAGAGTTTTTCTTAATCTACAAAACACAGTCTGCTAAGAGTGGGGGATGATATTATGGGATACAAAAAATACTACACATACTTTATTACAGTATGGTATGTGTAAGTCTTTTACTAACTGTGCGGTTGTACAAGTTCTGGGACTCTCGTGGGTTTTGATAGCGAGGTGACCTGATGTCACGTTCTTCGCTTCAGTGATGATCATTCTGTATGTGGCGAACGTTCTGACTGAGAATGGAAACAAACAAAGCTTATGCCTATAATACACAATGCAGATGAGCGCTGCCAGAAATGTATGGAGCAAGATCCATTGTTAAACATTATAGGCCCCGTTCAGCAAAAGTCATTGTGCCAGTTCATCAGCTTTGTACATTTGAATAACAACACATCAGTGGCCCCTGGGAGTTTGTATAAATAGGCACAGGAATCATGAGTTGGCACAGCAAGTTGAACCCTCCACTGGGATCCACCTAAACCATCATCATGGGCAAGGTAATAGGGTGTTAACCTATCTTTTTACACATTAAAAACACCCACTAATACATTATATTTTATATAGAAAAAAAATGGAAAAAAAATAGCACTTTTAATTATTACTATTCTATTCAATGATAGTATTTTATTACTAAACCTAAATGTTTCCCTTTGGTCACCTTTTCAGATTGTTTTCTACGAGGACAGGAACTTCCAGGGTCGTTCCTATGAGTGCATGAGCGACTGCGCCGACATGTCCTCCTACCTGAGCAGGTGCATGTCCTGCAGGGTGGAGAGCGGCTGCTTCATGGTCTACGAGAGGCCCAACTACATGGGCATGCAGTGTCTTCATGAGGATGGGGCGAGTACCACGACATGCAGCGCATGATGAGCATGGGAATGATGTTTGACAACATCAGGTCCTGCAGAATGATCCCCCATGTAAGAGACCTGCAAGAATTATCACAGAACTACAACGCATCTGTTTGATTGCTATATCATTTAAAACAATTAACAGTGACAAAGTAACTTGACTGAAACTGAAACTTGAGTATTCATACTTTTTTTGCTCTTTGTATTACAGCACAGAGGTCAGTTCAGGATGAGGATCTACGAGAGGGAGAACTTCGGTGGCCAGATGTACGAGCTGATGGATGACTGCGACTCCATCATGGACCGTTACCGCATGAACGACTGCCTGTCCTGCAACGTCATGGACGGCCACTGGCTGATGTACGAGCAGCCCCACTACAGAGGCAGGATGATGTACCTGAGGCCTGGAGAGTACAGGAACTTCATGAACATGGGCTACAGCGGCATGAGGTGGATGAGCATGAGGCGCATCATGGATATGTGCTAAACCTCTGTAATTTAATTCAAGTCAATAAAAATTAAATGTAATTCATAACCATCCGTGCTGACTACTGTTGTTTATTCTTGACTATATAAATGACCAAATAGTGTAAATGTGTACATTAGAAAGTTGCCAGTAGATTCTAATAACTAAGTACAATATAGGCCTGCACAATATGAGTGAAATCTGCAATATATTAAAACAGTAAATTAGTTTTAGAATGATGATGATGATGATGATTAATGACTTAAGTGCTCTAACTTTTACAGTGACAAATTAGTAATAACAATAATTATATTTTATGTGTATTTCATTGATTTTAAGAAGAAAACAAACAGTAATTTTCTCATCTAATCCAGCAGCCTACAAACAATGTAAATGGTTGATAGCAATGAGTAAAACAGAATGCTGTCATTAATGCTTAACTAATGCACCGAACAATATGAGTTACTGTAAAATTCTGTAAAAATGGTATGCAAATAAGAGATCCTCATATTTTTACCTCCTCTTGACAAGATTTGTGATACGAGATCTCACAAGATTTCATTGCTGAGACAGAAACAGGCCTCAAACACATTCTGTTTTCTCCTGATTTATGTGTCTTACTAATGTCCTCCTAACCCATAAAGACCCAAACAATCACTGTCAACCAAAACAGTCTGCTGATCTAAAATGTTTAATATGTTGATCCACTAATCCTATAAATACATATAAATGGTGTAAAATGCAGTTTGTCATGTTTTAATGGTTATCAGATATGACCTGTTTGGATGTTCAGGGGCTCCGTAGTTACCATGGAAACACTGTCATCTTCTTCAACATTGATTCACCAGTAAAACCCATGGAGTTGGATCAATGACAATGGATGGAGACATTTGTTTATCTTCAGTTAATGATATATTTTGTTATTCTCATTTTTCTCTGTTTCTGATATTATGACAATCAACTTTAATGAGCTTTTATGAACATCTATATGATCAGTGAATTAAATGTAGGAAAATACCTGATTGTCATTGAAAAAATGCAAAATACAGAAGACAATATTATAATAAATAGTGATACATCACTTAAGAAAGGTTAAATATAGAGAAAAATTCATTGGGGGACTGCCACAAAAGTAGTACTGAGTCTTTAAGGGTTAATATCAAAATGTTCAGATGATGTGTGGCTTGTGAAAAATTAGTACAATATTTACTTGGGTGTCTTTGAGATGAAAGAATCAGTTGAAATCTGCCAATCAAGTTTACTTCCCCAGTTGAAATGAAAGAGATCAGTTCTGGCTCTAGTCTCCTCAGTGGATAGAGCAGTGGAGAAACCCCTCACTCTCATAGACACCACTCTTGAAAGAATGGCCTTGATGTTAAAGGGGCTATAGACCACTTGGAGTCGACGTCACATTCTACGTCACCGCAGTTGTACTCGCAGTTTGGTGGCAGAAAAACACTGTATGTCAATGGAGGTATATAGAGAGAATGGAGAGAATAGAGGAAAAGTGGAAGAAAAATGTCTTCCTTTGTTGTAGAATCAAAATGCTAACAAAAAGCAACCTTCACTTTTACCAAATACCGTCGTTAAAGACGCCATTTGAGGCAAACCGTAGATGCTTACGGTTGAAACCATTAAATGGACAAACTGGACTAATGAAACTGACGGAATCAGCAGTGATTTACATTGTTTTAATGTACATTAAACAACACTTACCCAGCCATGCAAGTGCAGTTGGCTGTCAGCATAGAGTTGGTCGACTTGTTGATGATCGCCCACGTCTAGTAAAACTGCGTTTAATGTCCTTGTCACTGAATAGGCAGCCCATCCATGCTCACCACATGAAAACTATCAGACTAATCTCGGTGTTATGTTTTACAACCTGTTACATGTTCTTTGTGCTCTTAAACTGAGGGGTCAAACACGATGTTCACTAATAAATGACACAGGCTCAATGTTACTGATGGCTGCGTATGTGATTTTTCTCCTGTGAATTGTACAAGTTACGGTATTCCTACCCTTAAAATGTGCAACACTCTGTGTTCAGTATCCTGGACTGCAAAGTACAAAGTTATAGGCATGGAGGTGTTTGTATCCCTTGAGCTGTTCCTTGGTGTAAACGCTGTTTTTTTTCAACAAGATATAACAAATGTCTGGTGACTGTAGCTCCAGCCATTTGGGCGGGTCCGTGACCCACTGAGCCAACAGTGAGTATGGATCAGGAAGCCACCGCACCCCGCTGCTGGATCTACTAAGATCCCAATTTGCATATGTCTCAGTTATTTTTTCTTTCATCACTCCAAAAATGTTCACACAAGGGTGACAAATGTGTTCTCTGCATCTGGTTTCATCATTTCGATGTCTCCTAACCCAGGGCTCGTGACTGCGACTGAATTACGGTCGCATGCGCCTGAGAATTTCAGTAGTGCGACTGTTTTTGAGATTACGATCGCACGGTGCGCCAATAAAAAATGAGCGAAAATTAATACGTGCGCCCAGAATAATGGCTGCAGAAGTAACTCGTCAGCTGAAAATAAACAAGCTCCACGCCCCGCTGACTGAAGCGGAAAATCTAGTCCCTGCCCCCTCGCGTGCGCATTTCTGCGGATGGTCCAACACTGCATGACTTCGATGCACTGCCAGCGGTCAGGAAGTACCTACACTCTGGCACCAGGTCAAGGAGGCCTGACTTCAGGCGTCGTGGTGTAGACCACAGTGACTAAGGGGCACCAGGTCAAGGAGACTTGACTTCAGGCGTGGTGTAGACCACAGTGACTAAGGGCCTTTAGGCCATGAAATAAAAAAGTTGGTTGTTGCAAATAATGGTGTGATTCGTCTTTCTTCTCCAAGAACCAACTAAAGTATATACCACACACTGACAATTGTTTTGCACCTGTGTCAATGTAAGCTTTTTCTTTCATACTCTATTCAAATACTTTATTCTAGGTTGTTAACATTGCTTAAATACATATAGGAATATTACTTGGTATGGCCAAGTGTTCTGCTTGTTCTCCAAATTTTTTATATAATAGTGGTGCGCCTAGATTTTAGCCTGTGCTCCTAACTTTTTAGGGTTAGGAGCACAGTGCTCCTAGGTCAAAAAGTTAATTTTGAGCCCTGTAACCACTTCTATGTGTGCGCAATCATGCATACGAACCGTTTACACCTCCTTTTGAGACGTGTTAAATATAGATGCAGTTTCTATGAGCAAAATTGCTTCTGGGTTTGATAAATCACTTTGCATGTGCTAAATTAATGTATTTACATTTTCTCCTCCCAGCACACGTACAGCTGTGTGTAAACACCCCAAATTGCATATTCATTGTGGCAAATGTACTAACTGGATGCAGATGCGCCATTTTGCACCTTTGAAAGACGCAACCCTTATTGCGCCCTGTTAGTAAATCAGTTTGTACATTTTTTGCATTTGCAATGAGTTTGCACACGTTTTAATACATGCAAACCTTTGATAGATCCGGCCCCTTGTCTCTTGTTGGCAGACCATTAAAATGATCCGAAAAGGTCTCTGTATCTTCCATTACTGTGTTTCTGTCCTGATTTTCACATTCCTGACACTGGCTTCCATGTACTGTTGACACCACAACTATCACTTTCTGCCACCAGTTAGCCCACAAAATACATCATCACTGTTTATCAAAATCGAAATGGTCTATATATAGAATTTCTACCTTTAAATATTAAAAAATAACGTAAAATTGTTATCAGACTGTTTAGAAGAAAAGAGCTCTAAATTTAAGCCAAAGATTTCAATGAATTGGTTTGTAGAGATATGAACTGAATATTCATACTAACAATGCAGGGATTTATGTAACCACTAGAGGGAGTAGTGAGTCACTCTGTCAGTCTCCCATTGTGGTTAAATAAAGATAAAATAAAAAATTAACAGTACAGTCAAAGAGGGGGAAATTACCTATAAAAACCAAGATTATTTTTGTATTGCATTGTAAACATATTTTTTTCTGCTGTAAAATTGTTCAATTTAAATAGGGGGGCGTATCTGGGCCATTCCCCAGTGGACATTCAGTTTACTGCAGATTTGATACCTCTGCATCATAGCATTAATTTTCAGACCTGCCTCCAAATGACAGATTGGGATGTTCAAAGTTTACTAAAATCTGTGATATATGTAATTATTCTATATCTACATAGATAGAGCTTAATCTCCTACATTTAAACAAAATATTGTAACATCTGCCTTTATTTTATTTTTATTCTGTGTATGTTTGTGGTGTCTGTGTTTGTGCATTTTTATAATTCATTTCTTTGTTTATGCACAATTCTCTTAAGAGTAGGATAGGAGATGTTCTCCTAGAGCATTTTCTACTATATTGCTTAAAATCCCCTTCACACCTCAACTGCAACCAATTAATTAAATGATCTAACACACACACACACACACACACACACAAAATAAATAAAAATTAGTCACCTGTGGAACGTACAGGACTGAAAAACACCATCCAATCATTTTTACCAAGCCATCCAAATGACTGAATGGTGATACGTCTATCAAACTCAACCGCCATTTGTCCCTCCTCCCTCTAGGCGTTCTCCTCTTTGTACATGAATCCTGCATTCTCAGAGGCTTGGAGCACTGGTACAGGAAACCAAGCCAGAGGTTGACTAGCTATACTAGCTAGCATACTAAACTGTAAAACTGTATTTGAGAAGGCTACTGCCAAGAAAAAGGAACAGAAAGGGCTGTAAAGTGATGCCATGGTGCCCCAATTTCTACTTGAAAGGTAAGATAACATTATGTCTTTATGATTTTTTTCAGAGTATTCATTGGTTTCTTCCATTGTTTTGTCATTTTAACTAGTGTCCAGCCAAGTTAGAGGATAAAATGAATTGGATGCACTGCTATGTTAGTAATGCTGTAGCAATTTTTTTAATTGGGCTAATGCTGCATTTCCTGAGGATGCGGATATTTCCTGAAACAACAAACGTGACGTGCAGAAAATAGATGCAGGGAGTTGGCAAGAGAGTACGCGTGGTGCGTATATACACCAGGCGGCTCCGCGCGGCATCTATTCCCAAACTGCAGGGGGCAGTGTGCCACAAACACACGTCTATCTATCACAGTAAAAAACTAGAGAAGAAGAAAATTCATCAGTTCGTTTTCTGTTTTCACATAGTTAGCAATAAACTTACGTCCTCCGGAGGTAGATTTGTGTCTGTTTCCCTGTGTTTAATAAAATTCCAGAGCCAGCTCAACTCTTTCAGAATCCGTGGGACGTTTGGGCTCCCCCCTGGGTCTCCACTTCTCCCTTTGGCGGTCTTTTTTGCCTTTACATATCTGTCCCGAATGTTTTTCCAGTTTTTTTTGCCCATTCCTCCTCTTTGCCGACTGTCGCTGCAATTTCCCTCCGTGAATTGTTCACTACTCGGCTGTGGCGGTGGTCCCGGTGTGACCAGTCCTCCCAGTGCCTGTACTTCTGCCCTTCTACCACCAGGAGCTCCTGAATGTCGGCCATGTTGTCCGCGCGTCTCTTACAGATTTTCTGAGGTGCACGACGCGGAAAGTTTCCGCTTGAGATGAGCCGCGCGAAGGGGCGGGGCTGTGAAAATTACGTCAATTGACCTGCCGCGGGGAGCTCGCTGACGCGGTAAGCATGAACCAGCCTTAAGGTGGAGGGTTGTATAGCCCTCGAAACGGAGATTTTCCAGGATCGCACTATGAACGGAGGGGTAGGAGTGTTAGAAAGCCCACACTGTTTATGTATTGTTCCTATGCTCGTTTAGTTGAGTTGAAAGTTCTACAGTATGTTTTTCTGTAAGTTTTCTTATGTCCTTCGCCCCTTAAACGCACCATTGCCGTGCCGGCGCTACTGAATGCTAATACTTTAAAACATGAAAACCGCTAATTTTCCTCTGACACAGCGACCGTTTATGTTCAGTTGCTTTCCTCATCATTTACCTGTACCGCCCTGGTTTTGTTGCTGTGTGTGTATGCCAAAAGGTGAGATTAGTGACGTGTTGTCTGGATTGAATGTACTGTTGAAGTGTTGGCTGGTGTGTTTACTGTGTATGGGCTAATACTGCCGTATGCTAGTGTGTTGATGAAGCTAGTGAGTTGGGTCATACTGTTTGTGTGCTTCATGAGGTGTCTGCAAGGTGATTTTGTTTCTACTGTATGTACAAGATGATATGATAGAGTGCTGAGTGCAGTACTTTATAACTTCAGTTATGTCATTGTATTTCTGTATGAAGTGTAGTGTTTACTATACTCATATTACTTCATGTTGTTGTTACAGACCACAGCAAATAAATCAAACATTAACTGGACATCTGTATCCGTGCTCTTTGGCTGGAATACTACCCCCACACCTTGCTGCTCTAACAAGTTGAATTCTTGCAGACAACAAACCTTTTTAAGGAGAAATTTCCCATAATTCTGCTCAAATCATTGGCAAGATGGAGGTAAACACAAAAAAGTGCAGCAGTGTGAAGAAAGAAACACACAAATGTATGTATTTTCTTCATAAACAACTTAATCATTTGATTGACTGTTTGATGCCGTTTCAGTGTGTTATAAATCGCATTTCTGCGGTTTATAGTTGATAGCCGCAAAAAGATGACCAAAGCCCATGCAACAGTGATGGTTACAGCTGCTGATGGAAACAAAATTTTCACATCTGTTAATAGCAGCATCGATGACTGCTGATGGCGTAACAGGCTACGAATGGTTGTCCCATTTCATAGGAGAGTGTTTCAACCCTTAACCCTTGCAGCTCCGTTTCAACGGGTAGTATCAAGTGTAAGGACCAAGGGGTAGGGGTAAGGGGGAGGGCTAAAGGGCAAATTGAGATTGGGCCCTGGATTGTGATCGGGCCTCTGCAACACTTTCATTCTTTGCTAGATTTAAGGGTGTGTTTGGAATCGTCCTGTTGCATGACTCATTTTCAGCCAAACTTTAGCTGTTGGATAGATTGTCTCATATTTGACTCTGGAATACTCTGGTAAGCAGAGAGCTTCATGGTGGACTCTGGGACTTAAAAGTGCCCAGGTCCTGTAGCTGCAGAACAAAATCATCATCCCTCCACCACAGTGTTGGACTGTTGGCATTCAGTGCTGGTGCTGATATTTTATGTTTGGTGTTTTGAGATATTGTGCTGTGAATCATGGCCCAATATCTCCACTTGGCCTCATCTGCCCAAAACACATCGTCCTACGTGTCTTGTGGTTCAAACCTAATCTGTGTTCCCACGTCGTTTTCAGAGAGAAGAGGCTTTCTAAAGGCAACCCCTCTAAACAGGACTTAACAAGACCTACTTGATCTGTCTTGGAGAACTAAAATCATATTCCAGTGAAATATCAAAATTCAAACTGAATAATACAAAAACATATGTAAAACAGTATTAGCTGCTCCAAAACTATAACCACACTGGTCAGTTTTTGTTATGTGAAAGAGTCCAGAAAACACAAATTGTCTCTTGTTCTTTCAGGTACAACAAAAGACCATGGGTGATGCACAGCGCTTTAACATTCTCTGTTGTGTATCACTGTGTAATTCTCACAGGCGAGGACGGCTCTTTTGTAAACTTTCATAATGCAAACATTGTTATGCTCATCAATTGATTTTTAGCCATCAGCCGTTAAAAAAATGTTATGGCCTTCAAATGATATATCGGGATGTGTAAAGTTGTCAAGAGGTTTACAAAAACTGTGATTATGTGTAATTATTCTATATCTAGATAGATCATAATCTCCAACATTTAAAAATAATATTGTAACATCTGCCTTTATTTTCATTAATTTATGGGCATGTTTTGGGATTTTTGTAATTTATTTCTTGATAGTTGTTTGGTCATTAGTAGTCTTGGGATGTATGCATATTTCTGTTGCTTAGTTACTCTATATTAGGCACAAGTGTTCTGCTTAGGTTGTAAACCTCAAAATCCTCACTTGATGAAGAGGAATACTAGGTAATGGTTAAGTTAGGATTAAACCTGCAAATGTGTACACATTGTAAAATGTTAATATAATTTGATAAATAAGAATTCTGTTAAGTAGCATAACTTAGTTCAGCTTGATCTGCTATGGCTTTAAAACATTGAGATGCTGCTGCTATCTGATGTTGTGCAATGTCGTGACCTCAAACACCCCTTTTTTTTTTACTTTACATAAAGGGACAGATGTGAGATTTTACACCAACTTCTAAACATATTTTGAGTTCAGATTACACTTTCTTGTGAAAATTTAAAGGTAATAAATTACTTTTTTCAAATCACACTGTGAAAAGTAATAGGAGAATTCATTTAAAAGAGGATTACTAGAGTTTATTTAAAATGCTCTAATAACAGGAATCCATGATACGCCTCATGCTCATCCACCTCATGCCGCTGTAGCCCATGTCCCTGAAGCTCCTGTACTCTCCAGGCCTCATGTACATCATCCTGCCTCTGTAGTGGGCCTGCTCGTACATCAGCCAGTGGCCGTCCATGACGTGGCAGGACATGCAGTCAGACATGCGGTAACGGTCCATCATGTTGTCGCAGTCGTCCATCAGCTCATGCATCATACCACCGAAGTTCTCCCTCTCGTAGATCCTCATCCTGAACTGACCTCTGTGCTGTGAATTGAAATCAGTGAACAAAGGTCAGGAAAGAATATTTAATATATGTATTCATTTGCTTTCATTAGGTCCAACTTGGATGTTTTCAAACCAAAGTAGTGATTAATATTACCATGGGGATCATACGGCAGGACCTGATACAGTCACTCATACCCATACGCTGGTAGTCAGCGTACTCGCCCCTCCTGACAAAGTACTGATTTCCCATGTAGTTAGTGCGGTCGTAGACCATGAAGCAGCCGCTTTCCACCCTGCAGGAGTGGCACCTGCTCAGGTAGGAGGACATGTCAGAGCAGTCGCTCATGCACTCATAGGAGCGACCCTGGAAGTTCCTGTCCTCGTAGAAGATGATCTGAAAAAATGGCAAACCATTATGTTGTTATTGTAGACTGAATGAAGTATATATTCCTTTTTTTTTTTTTTTTTTTTTTTTTTTTTTTTACAATTTCCACTTAGGCTGAAAACTTGAGAATTCAGAACTAAATTTGTCCACACCTTGCCCATGGTCATTTCTACAGTTAGGCCTGTTGTAGCTGAAAAACACTGCACAGTTTCCTCGATGGCCGCCTGCGGCTTTTATACCTGCCTTCACACCCAAAGGATGCATGAGTCATTGTCAAAATTCCTGACAGAGCAACATGGAGCAGAGAGGCCCCTGTATACTGGTCAATTCAAAGTGACCTTGTCCACATCATGATTTGCGTTGGTTGCAATTGTGAGAAGAGGCCCAGTGTTGTATTGTCTTTGCTTTTAAACAACAGAGACTGTTTTTCCCACAAACACACCTTTCACTAAAGAGCGCATTAAATTAACACACAGTATGTACCTATAGTTTTTCAAGAGAGAAGGTAATACAAGGAAAATTATTACTGTAATTATTATAATATAATAAATATTAATTACCATAATTATTATTTAATTATGATTGATATTTAATAAGCAGTATAAACATATTAAATTGTTACATTTACTAGACCAGAATATGGTAAATAATATAATAGTCCTGGTAATAGCAGGTTGTTTGATTTGTGCAATATGGTAACAAATACACACATCGTCGCACACATCACTATTAAAACTCTGAGATGAATTTCAGAGCCACTCGGAACAATAATAACCTATTCTGTTGAGCTACTATACTAAATAATGCTAATAATAATAATGCTAATAATACAAATAATAATAATAATATTAATAAATATATTGCTAATAGTGCTATTACTACTACTTATAATAATAATAATAATAATAATAGTAATGTTACGACTACTACTTAGAACAATAATGCAAAGCCAGCTGCAATACTTATGGAGTATTCTTCATTAGTATGTCATTACCTTCTGGAGTGTCTTAAAGTGTTCTCAGATTTGCATCTCTATTTTTATTACTCTGTAATGGGGAGATGTAGTTTTGAATGCAAATACTCATGTATAATTGATGCTGATTTGATCTGACTGTGAGGTGAATACATGGTTCAGTAGATGGTGACCTAATATCTGTGATCTGAACTTATATTCATGGGCCAAAGGTCACTTTTTCTCTGGATTTTTAAGCCACAATAGACTGCACAAAATAAACAGACTCCATATTATACACGTTTGGCGAATATTTATTCAATTTTAATTCTATTGGCATTGCACATTTAAAACAGATGCAAAGTATTTCATGAGCAAGTTTTCGTTAGCGTCTTTATTTGACATTACTCTTGTCTAAACCACAGTGCATGTGTAACATTTACTTCATACTGCTCCTGGAATAAGACTTTAACAACTGAATCAACTGTAGGGTTAAACAATGGAATGAAGAAAACTGCTCTCACTTCTCCAGACAATGTGAAGTTAAACTTAAACCCCAAGCCATGAACAGTAAAGTACATGTTACTGACTAATTTCACCACATTTTGCATTATTGCTAGGAGTTCAACTATATTCATGGTTGCATAGTGGTTTCTGAGAATATAACTACTTGAAATAACTGTTTGGTCGTTGTTGCGCAGACAACCACAGAATCTAGAATTTAGGGCCATAAAACAAACAGATGATTTTTTGTTTTATTTTAAATGCATATTATTCTGTGAAGGCATGCTTTCACCATGTATTCGATCTCTGTGTAAACAAGTGGTCACATTTTGCAAAAACTCAATTGATTGGCAATATTTTGTTATCATTGTGACTTATATTTTGTTAAAGTTTTGCAAAACTCTACTAAAATGTTGGCAACACTACTACTTTTAGCCAGCAATCTGTTCATTAAATTGGTGTTCCTGTAACTTTTTAGTTTGACCAGTTACATTGTTTATAATGTAACTTCTTGGGTAATTTGCAAAATAAATAGGTGAGAAGATTTTGCATGGGAAAAAAGAGGTTTATTTTTTGCAGTTACACATTTCCAGCAGAACAAAGTGGCAGGTTAACATGAGTCAGTGATGCGTCTAATTGACATGAATCTAATTCCATCGTAGCCACTTTCGCTGAAGCTCCTGTATTCTCCGGGTCTCAGGTACAGCATCCGGCCTCTGTAGTTGGGCTGCTCGTACATCAGCCAGTGTCCGTCCATCACGTGGCAGGACATGCAGCCAGATATGCGGAAACGACTCTGGATGTTGTCACAGTCATCCACCAGCTCATTCATCTGGCCTCCGAAGTTCTCCATCTCGTAGATCCTTAGTCTGTAGGGACCTTTATGCTGATGTGAAACAAAACAAATAAAAATTATTAGTGATTTTAATGGAACCAAATGAGCCCTGTACTAATGCAAATTGTGCCTCCACATAGCAACATAAACAGGGTATTACCAGTGGGATCATACGACAGGACCTGATGCAGTCGCTGAAACCCATCATGCGTTGATAGTCAGAGTACTCGCCCTTCCTCAAAAAGTACTGCATACCCATGTAGTTAGGATGGTCATAGACCACAAAGCAGCCGCTCTTCACCCTGCAGGAGTTGCACCTGCTCAGGTGGGAGGACATGTCGGAGCAGTCGCTGTCGCACTCATAGGAGCGACCCTGGAAGTTCCTGTCCTCGTAGAAGATGATCTAGAAACCAATAAAACAGACCCATTCAGGATCAAGTCTGATTTAATTCAGTCAACCCTCAATTTACATGTGTTTATTTAAAGTGAGAGATAGAGCCCTTATTTAGGAATCACTACTTGCACAAAGAAAACCAACAAAAAAGCAGTGCAGTAACAGTAAATCAGAAATCAGTTGAATCAATCACATGCAACCTGTAGAAATAAAGGTGATAAAAACAGTAAGGACGGATAGATGATTACCAGGGATTTAAGTATTTAGCCAACAAAATATAACAGTAATAATGGTATGGAAACGAATTCATCCTGAGTATACTATCTGTGACCAACCTACCTTGCCATGCATGGTGGCTGATATGATGAGTGATGCTATAGCTATCCTATCCCAGATTTAAGCCTGTTTTATAGCTTACGTGACATTCACACAGCGATGACACTATTGTATGGAAGCCATGAGTCAGCAGCATGCAATGTTACACTCTAAATCCATTTGTGAATACTGCTGGGAAAGGCTTATAATGCATCCTCCGTCAGGCGCTATCATTCTAGATCAAAAGGCGGGACTTTATGATGCTGGAAACTGAGTTCAATACAATAATATGAAGGGAAATCATTCAACTCCTTCCCTTCCAGATTATTTGCTTGGCTTCTTAGTTGTCTTGAAATGTTCCTCAAGTCAACCAAGTAACAATGTCAGTTCCTTTCACCTTTATTTTGAAGTTTGAAGTTTAAGTCGTGTGATATCTCAGCAACTTAAAATCTGGTGAACCTTTAACTGACATTCAAGGATGAACAGACAAGAGTTTTGTGGCCAAAAGTCAAAGTTCTTTTGACCTCATGGCTGTCCATTCTAATGAGTGTGCCATCTCAGGAATGTTTTGAAAGAATTTCCTCAAATGTGAAATAAACATTAATGTATACTGTATGAACTGATTTGAATGTGATGGCCAAAGGTGATCAATAAAATAAAATAAATGAAATGAAATATAAAAACTCTGCTATTGAACATACATTATCATAGAATTGTTTATAATTGACTCTCAAAGACCTAAACATCCACCAGTGACCAGAACAATCTATTCCTTCATTCTTCTTCTGATGAATGTTTGTCTTCGAGAGGGTTGTGGGGGTGCTGGAGCCTATCCCAGCTTCCTATTGTATGGGCAAAGGTGGGGTACACCCTGGATGTGTTGCCAGTTCATTGCAGGGCTGACATATAGAGACAAACAACCAATCATTCTCACATTCACACCTATGGGCAATTTAGATGAACCAATTAACCTATTAGTGTTGTGGGAGGAAGTACCTGGAGAGAACCCATATAAACATGGGGAGAACATGCAAACTCTACACAGAAAAGGTCCAACTGCCATTGACTGGTGTTGGAATTGAACCCAGGACCATCTTGCTGTGAGGCACGAGTGCTATCCACTAGAGCATTGGTGACTTCAGATTTTTTCAGATCAACTTATTTGTCAATAAAGTTGAAGTCAAGTCGACTCGTCGTATGATGACATCATCACATTGACAGCAGAGGAACAATACAGACACACAGCTGTTCAACAATGAGCGACTTGTACTAATGTTCACTGCAAGGGAGTAGGTTTGATTTTGATATTGGTGGGGATACAAAGGTGCTCCAAGGCAGCACTCCGGAAAGTTGATATTTTTTTGCATTTGCAATCGTAATTTCACGTCATGTTGAGCTGATCAAATAAACAATCATAGTCAGAAAAAAAAAATCAGTAATTGACATGTTTATAACACATTACTGAATATCTAAAGACAATACAAGAATTTAATGCATTCTGTAATTTTATTCTCATGACTAACGTATCCATTATTATTGAACCTCACCTGTGAATTTCCAGCCTCTCCTCCTCTACCTCCTCCTGCATCTATACTCTCTGTCACTTGACAAAAATATGCTGATGCATGACATATGAACAGATTAGGGATACAGTGATCATAGAGTTTGATGGTACAGTTACTGCCTGAGCAAAAAAGGCTGTTACTTTCAATTATTACATGTAATTTATTCCCCAAAAACATGGATAAAATCATATTTAGAATCTGAGGTTTTATTGTATTTTCCCCTCAAATTTTCTTTATGTGTTTTTTTAAACAGTTGCTCTTCCATAGAAATACATTTAAAATAATAACTTTTAAAAAGTGTATCTGTTTGGCATTAAACAGTGTCTTTTATTCAGTATCTGTGTTGAACCTCTACAGTTCTATACCCTTGAAGTAACTTACACTTTGACTCCTAAAGAAGTGTCTTATGACTAGTTTTCTTTTCTTTGACGTTCTTTACATCCTAATTACCGAGCACACGTGCACGCACACACACATATAAACAAACACATGCACAAGTGTAAATGTAAATGACATCACTGATATTCATATCCATCTAGCTGATGTGACCCAGGCAGAACAAATGCCAAACATATTGAAAACTTACATTAGCGATCCAACTAGCAGGTTCCTTTTACAAGTAGATGGAGTGACAGCAGGGATGGCCAATCACATGTACGATAGGAAAGCCAAAGAGCCAATTGGAGAGTGACATTTACGTTAGAAGCGGGACTTCTAGCAGAGACTGACTATTAACCCTTTGTGTGCCATAATCATTAACTCAACACTACGGACAGCAGTTGTGTTGATGGGGACAACACAGTAGTGGCTGGATATTGGTAGGGATGTGTCCCTAGCATCCCTACGCAATTCTACGCCCCTGGTTCACTGTAACATTAATGTACACTAAAGAGCAGAATAAAAAACTAAGACTCAAGCATCAACAGTCCTTCTAAGACATTTAACCAAAACAAAACATAGGCTAACACCTAGAAGTTTCTTTTAAACTTAAGTGAACAACATAAAGTGAGAAAAAGTTCAGACCGTGGCAGCCAATACACACAACATGCTAGAGAAAAGAGCACATTGTCTGAATGAAATAAATGAACAGAATAATCCAAACACACTGGCTGTCCAAATGATTATTCGGTACTGGTGGTGCTTACATGGTTCACAGAGCATTACTTAGACCATAGTTTTTCTAGATCACAGTCAGTTTAGTAATTCTACTCTGATCGTCTTCTTCCTTCAGTCTTGGCCTTGCACTAGTGATGCGCAGGTGTTTTTTTTTTTTTGTTTTTTTTAAGCCACTTTGTGGAATTTTTTGACTTGCCCAGCAAATAAAGTGACATTTTTTGGACCCGCACCAACCTGAGCTGGGTCCGCTGATCTGCGCATCACTACCACTCTCTGCGCACTGCGCTCCATGTTTTCATGTAGAAAGATGACAGCATCGACATGCACTGAATGAAGGCTCATGCTCTGTCGGGTGATGGAAGGGAGAGAGAGAATAACACACGACTAGCCGACTCCTCCAAAGTAACGTCGATTTGTGCCACAGACGTCGACAAACTGACTTTTCAGTTAATGCCCTACTATCCACCACCATGTTGCCCCCAAAGAATCTACTGTTTTAAAATGTTTAATAACTGTTGAACCTCTATTGTAAAGAAATAATTGATGTCAAATGCAGTTTGTCATCTTTTCATCAGATATGACCCATTTGGACATTCAGAGGCTCCGTAGTGAACGTGAAAACACTTTCATTTTCTGCAACATTCATTCACCAGTAAAAACCAGTGTAGTTTGACAAATAACAGTGTTGTAGATACTTATTTTTATGTTCAGTTAATGATATATTTTGCTAATAAAGTCATTTTTCCCTCAGTTTTCTCTGTTTCTGGTAAATAGTAAATGGATTGATCGTATATAGTGCATTTTATACACCTTCATGGTGCTCGAAGTGCTTTACAAGGCCTCACATTCACCCATTCACACACTCATACATCGCCATGCCAGGTGCTGCCTTACTGGGAGCAATTTAGAGTTCAGTGTCTTGCCCAAGAACACTTTGACATGTGGACAGTCAGAGCGAGGATTCAAACCTTTGGCTGACCTGCTCTACCAACTGAGCCATAGTCGCTGATCTAATAATCTTTACTCTGAGGTTGTATGAACATGTAGATGGTCAGTAAATTAAATAATATACCTGATTTACACAGAAAAATTCAAAATTCAGAGAATAATATTATTATGAATAGTTTTTTAACCACTTCAATAGAAATAATTTGGAAGTCACCACAGAAACAGCTAAATCTTTAAGGGTTAAAGGATAGTGGCTATATCTGATTGAAATTATTGATCATTATTAAAGTTACTGTCAAACAGAAAATCACTAGTAATGAATACTGTGAGAAAGTGACGCTGGAATGAAATATACGTCAATATTCTGTTTTATTTTTCTATTTGCACTCATTTGTTATAAGTCATATAACATATTGTATATTACAGTTTTCAGTAGAGTTTTAAACCTCTACAAAAAGAGGACTCAGTAAATATTTAACCCAGTCCTCAATTCACATAACCTCACTGTCAACTGTTTTCATTAGACCTACTTTCTTATTAACACAGTTGTTTTTTCTATTTATTCCAAGATTGAAGAAGATAGATTTGTCTGTCCTTGTGCTTTAAAGTAAGAATTTAATATTTTTTAGATCTTTGTTGATTAATATTTTTTGTTTCTTTCTTGTATTTATGTTTAACATTTTTCAGCTTGTGAAATACTTAATCTTTAGCTATTTACTTTCAGTTAAAGAAATGTTGATATCTATGACTATCTATGATTAACTGGATCCCTATAAAGCATTACAGCGCACAGCTGACTCACAACATACTGTATGGACAAAAAGCATGGAAAGAGACAAATGTATTTAACATGATAGTAAGTGTCAGATTCACAGCATCCAAGTGTGAGCTTACATTTTACATAATGCAGCTTTTTTTTTTGAACTACTGAAATGATAATTATTTTATCTACAGTGTCAATGAATTTTAAAGGAAGGTTAGTGTTTGTTGCATGTACCATGTTGCAGTACTTTGTCCTTTGTATGAATACCATTTACAGTCCATGAATGTGGCTAATCTGATAAAACCAGACCCAAGTCTCATGGTTATGTTTCATTATTTATTTGACAGGGAAACTGTTTAGCACATATCCATGATACGCCTCATGCTCATCCACCTCATGCCGCTGTAGCCCATGTCCCTGAAGCTCCTGTACTCTCCAGGCCTCAGGTACATCATCCTGCCTCTGTAGTGGGGCTGCTCGTACATCAGCCAGTGGCCGTCCATGACGTTGCAGGACATGCAGTCGTTCATGCGGTAACGGTCCATGATGGAGTCGCAGTCATCCATCAGCTCGTACATCTGGCCACCGAAGTTCTCCCTCTCGTAGATCCTCATCCTGTAGGATCCTCTGTACTGTAAGGTGAAGAGAATTAAAGTTTAATACAAGACGTAAACTGACTTGCAGATATAGTGGAGTTATGATATGGCAGATGTTCTTTTATACTTACCATGGGGATCATACGGCAAGACCTGATGCCACCGCTCATGCCCATCATGCTCATGTAGTCAGCGTACTCGCCCCTCCTCATGAAGTACTGGTTTCCCATGTAGTTGGCGCGGTCGTAGACCATGAAGCAGCCGCTCTCCACCCTGCAGGAGTGGCACCTGCTCAGGTAGGAGGACATGTCGGCGCAGTCGCTCATGCACTCATAGGAGCGACCCATGAAGTTTCTGTCCTCGTAGAAGATGATCTGAAACACAGCAGATGCATTATGTTAGACTGTAATTAATACTTTTTTTTTTTTTATTATTCTTTTACATTATTATGGATTTGGCTGAGGTTTACCTTGCCCATGCTCATATCGGTGGTGGTCATAGTTGGAGGTGAGCTGCTGCTGTTGCTACTGCTACTGCTGCACTGTCCTGTCTGGTTTAACTCCAGCTTTTATACCTAACTGAAGCCTACAGACTCAGTGGGCCCCCTTTGTGTAAACCCCTGACCCAGCAACATAGTATAGAGCGCTGTACAGGCCTGTGTTAGTATGTTATATAATCACATGACCTCGAAGACTTCAGAATATTTCTCCCTTTTGATTCAGTACCACAAAGCCTTGTCTCATTTCTAACACCCATGACAGTGCACAACCACTGATCCTGCACGAATTACAGCACGACAACGACGCACGGAAAAAACTCAGAGGAGATGAAGTAATGCAATTAACATTGAATAATGTAATGGAAATGCAGCAGCTAAAATCAATAAATTTGTCAAGTATCTGTTCTGATAAATGAAAGTAAAAAATAAATTCTTTGTGATTGCATAATTCCAGTGTAATTGAAGATACTGATAACTGGAAGCATTAACCTTTTATTTTAGTGAGCTTCATCAGTTTGTATTGTAATGGGGTTTTGAACATCTTTCTTACATCTTTTAATCAGTTTTTAGTCTTCCATAGTGTGGTTTATTTTTGCAGCATTCATGTATTTGCGTGCTCTATTACCCCAGTTTTCTTAAGTTGTAGTACATTAAAGTCCCTCAGGCTATGTCTGGGGCTGTGTGATACAGCCAAATATTTATCATGATGATAATATTCATATCAGATGCTGATGATTAATTCGTGTTAAATGTCAAATCATTACCCCTTCTGGGTTTAAAGTGGTATTTGATATTAAGAGGTTAAAAAAGGCAGACAATGCTTTGTCATTTAGAATCATTTGTTAAAGTTATAATGCAATGAAAATGGCATAATAAAATAAAATAAGAACAACAACAGAGATGCAAGACAAAAACACACTTGAAGAATCTAATTTCTTTATTTCTTGCTTTATATTGTTTTCATGGATTTAATGTTGTGAAAGCCACAATGAACAAAATAAACCGAAGAGATGAAAATAAATCTGTACATTATGATAATCATATTTATAACAATATAAAAGATACTTTATATTATGATAAAGTAATTGTTGGTTTAATGCCCCATATTAACTACAGTCGTTGATGGCTAACATTTGGAGAATGAATGAGACTAATTTCTTTAGATAAAGGCACCATTAAGATGTATAACATAATGACATTTATTTTCACTTTGAGAAATGTGAAGATATTTGCATAAGCCTTTCTAGACTTTTGTTGATTTTATAAAAATAAATATGTGTAAATTTTTCTACTCCATATATATTTGTTGGCAAGTTTCACTTTACTTTAAATCTTTCGACCATGAAACACTGAAATCTGAAACATTTAATCAGTCATATGGATGAATGATTGAGCAGTTCATCGGACTGAAGTACATTCCAGTTAATTGGAGTAAAAGTGATTTAAATAGCTGAGTCTTAACCTTGACATTATTATTAGTGGTGCATTAAATGAAATTATTACATTCTGTGGTCAAATGTTTCTCACCAATGTAGCAATAATTTAAATGTATACAGAATATTTATGAGAAAATAACTAAAAAGAGGGAAATCCAGTCCAAATAAAATATTTTTTTTATTAAAATTTTCCAAATAAGGTGTAAAAAAAATATCAACAACATTGCTTCTCTCTTATAATATAGAAAAACAATAGCTAATCTATTACAAAAAAAGTACCTTGTGTGCAATGAAATAAAATATCAAATTGTAAATTAAGGAATGATCTTGACAAAATAAACTACATGGTCCGCAGACATCCTTCTTCTAAGTTTTGGACATAATCATTGAAAGGTCTCCATATCTTTTCAAACATTTTTTTTTTTTAATTTCAGTATACATGTTATTCTTTTGGGAGGAAGGTTTGTTAACATCTGTGTCAGCCACTGAGTCACATCTGGTCCTTGAATATTTTTCCACAGTGCAATACTTTTCTTGGCAATGAGCAAACTGAGGTCTACGAATATCCTCTCACTATTGCAGAAGTTATGTTTTTCTGAGTACAGACCAAACAGAAACAGATAAGGGTTCAATGCAATTTCAAAATTTTACCATTTTACCATGTACTTTCTCACAAAGACATCTCTTCATCCATCCAGTTCCTCTTCCTCATTGACTCTTCCTCAGGCTTTCAACACTAAACAGCTGCAGGTACTATTGCCAAACTGTGTACTGTGCATTTGCTGCCCTCCACCTGAAGCATACCTGAGTCACTGTTTTCCACCTCAGAGTTGGGGTCATTGTTCTTTTGAGTTTTGTGTCTGAAATTCATTCCACAACTTCTAAATGATGTTACAACCACGTAACCATGTATTTACACAGTAAGACTGCGTGGATGCCTCACAATCCCTATTATACACTTTTCTGATTTCCTCTTTTTGCTTCCTGTTAAGTGTACACCCAAAACATGAAACCTCCAAAGTCTGTAGCTCCAAACCTTTTTTGGCTCGTGACCCCATTTTAACGTCACAAATTTCTGGTTACCCCTGCCATTTAAAACTGAGACATTCTTTTTTTTTTTTTTTTTTGCTAAAATTAATTTGTTTTTGATCATGTAATAGTTTGCTATACTATGTTGTAGGTAAACGTTAATTTTAGACGACATTTAGGCTGTATAATGTATATTATTATTATGGACGGAGGCAGAAAAGCCAGGTTGAAATTACTGCACAAAGTGAGAATTTAATTTTCCTTGGTCAGGATATGTACAGTCAGTCCAGCTTGTATTTACAAGGCTGACAATTAATAAAAAACAATAACTCAAACTATGAATTATGAAAGAGCTGCAGCATCTGAAACTGACCACAATGAACATTTGAAAGATAAACAGTACCACAGTGCTTCAGTTTCAGCTTCAGTTTCAGCTTCAGTTTGTCATGTTTTTTATGGATTGTGACTGTCTCTCTCAACTCACCATATATTTTTTTATTAGTAAGTTTTTGTTTGTTTGTTTGTTTTCTTAAATTTTTATCAATTACTAGAAATTTCAGGTGACCCTATTTGAATTCCCTGTGGGGTCCCGACCCCAAGGTTGAAAAACACTGTCCTAAGTAAAGCACAGGCTAATTGCTGCTTACTGCTTGAATTTTATCACAGGTCTGAAGTATTTTGATTTTGTTTTGTCATATCCATATAGAAAATAAACTGGACAAAAGTCAACATAGTGAATGGAATTATTTATTTAAAGGTGATACATTCACTGAACATTTAGTAGCAGGAATCCATGATGCGCCTCATGCTCATCCACCTCATGCCGCTGTAGCCCATGTCCCTGAAGCTCCTGTACTCTCCAGGCCTCATGTACATCATCCTGCCTCTGTAGTGGGGCTGCTCGTACATCAGCCAGTGGCCGTCCATGACGTGGCAGGACATGCAGTCGTTCATGCGGTAACGGTCCATGATGTTGTCGCAGTCGTCCATCAGCTCATGCATCATACCACCGAAGTTCTCCCTCTCGTAGATCCTCATCCTGTAGGATCCTCTGTACTGTAATGAAAGAAAGGGGAGTATGAGCCAACCAGAGGATACTTCAGTTGAGAAAATTGTAAAAATGAATATAGTATGGGTCCTACCATGGGGATCATACGGCAGGACCTGATGCAGTCCCTCATGCCCATCATGCTCATGTAGTCAGAGTACTCGCCCCTCCTCATGAAGTACTGGTTTCCCATGTAGTTGGCGCGGTCGTAGACCATGAAGCAGCCGCTCTCCACCCTGCAGGAGTGGCACCTGCTCAGGTAGGAGGTCATGTCGGAGCAATCATTCATGCACTCATAGGAACGACCCATGAAGTTCCTGTCCTCGTAGAAGATGATCTGAAACACAGCAGGTACACGGTTTTAGACCAGAACAGAACAGAAATATGAACTGGAAACAGAAGTATTAAAGAATGTTTTTAACAGTACCTTGCCCCTCATGCTCATGCCGGTGTTGCTCATGTTGGCTGTGGATGGGTTTTCAGTCTTGCTCCTGAACTGCCTTCCTACCTGGTTTAACCCCTTGCTTTTATACCTGACCAAAAAGTAAAGAATCAGTGTGTCCCCTTCAGAGAACCCCTTACTCAGCAGCTTACTATTGAAGCCAATAGAATGCGGAGGTTACGTCCACTGGGGACCTCACAGTCTTTTTTTCTCATTACCAAAAGCATTTTCAACTGAGCTTGTACCATGTGAATAGGGTGAATCATGTGACTGTTAAGAGCTCTTTGTATGACCTCTCTGGTACATAATTTACCAGTTATTTAACAAATGAGTAAGGACATTAGAAAAATACAAAATAAAAACTTGAGCATTTGTTTTATGTATATTGTTATGATACTGTTCTTTCATAGATATGGATATGGAAGATTGATGTCACTATACAAATGTTCTTGCTGACTTCAACAGTAGTGTGTTTTCAAAAATGACAACTCAATGATGAGAAAAGACCTTTAAATTTGAAGTGTTATCTTGATCTTTATTGAAAAACAAACAAAAATAAATAAGTCAAAACCAGATTACAGAAAGCACAACAGCTTAAGCACATTGATGACAGCGATATTTGGCTGAAATGTGGGTGAAATATATGAAATGTTCTTAACACTGAATGAAATATCACCTTATCCACACACTTATGATCTCATCTGCTTCAAGAAATGTTTCAACAACAAATCACATTGTTCTTGAAATGAAAATCAATGTGGCATATATTTAATAATTAGACAATGCCAAAATCACATATGATAATTTGTTTTGAGGGCCTTATAAATAATGATATCAGAATGTGATTGGTGTTATTTAAAAAAAAAAAAAAAAAAAAAAAAGATGGAGTTTTTAATCCATTAAGACCAAGTGCTACTTTTGTGTCAATTCCTAAATTAATTTTTCTCTCTATTTAATCTTTCTGAAGTAATTTATCCCTATTTATTATATTATCTTCTGTATTTTGCATTTTTTCAGTCAAAATCAAGTATTTTCCATTATTTAATTTACTGATCATGTAGATGCCCATAAAAGATCAGATTAATGTTAAGGGTTATTATGTCAACAAAAAGCTGAAGAAAAAGTGACTTTCAGTAAAATATACCATTAACTGAACATAAACCAGGTGTCTCCACCCACTATTATTCATCCAACTCCATGGGTTTTACTGGTGAATCACCAGGTGTAGAAGATGACAGCGTTTCCACATTCACTATGGAGCCTTTGAATGTCCAAATAGGTCATATCTGATGACCATGAAAAGATGACAAACTGTATCTTACATGAATTATTTACATGTATTGATAGGATTAGTGGATCAACAGGTATTAAACAGTTTGGATCAGTAGATGGTTTTGGTCAGCGGTGGGTGTTTAGGTCTTTGTGGGTTAAGTGACAATCCCAGTAATGTAAAGGTTTGAGGGGTCATAATAATTATTGTTAACACCAGATTCATCCTTTGGGAGCCATGAACATTCTCATTTCATCACCTCATCCTGGTGCCAGGTATGAGTTAAGAATGAGTTTTGCTCTATATTGTATTGCAACTATACTACGTAATGTATATTATACTTCTCATGTATACACTCGTCTGTGTATGTGCATGCATGTGTGTGGGTCAGTATATATATATATTTGACCACTCCCAGCTTGGTTTTTTGGTTCTATTGTGTTTTATGTGAGTAAAAAAAAAAGAAAGGAAAAACCAAATGAACACATGAACAAGAAAAAAAAAAAAGCGTTCTGTTTTCCACTGGCTCCAGAGCCACCATAAAGACATTCATTATTTTTTTTATATATATTTGAAGATTATCAAGTGTCAGTGTTAGAGAGATGCATGTTAATGAAAGCTGTATGTTTTGTTTTTTTTTTTGGAATGACTATCATTGAGTAAAGGAATGACGGCTTTTTTTTCTTTTTTTACATTCTTTTTATTGAACATTTACAAAATTATAACAGTCCAGCACATTACATACACAGGTTGTATGAAATTTTTTTTTACTGTTTTTGCTTTACTGTAAAGAGGTCCTTCTGATCGATAATATAAAATCGTAGTCTTTCCAGAGAAATATAATCTGACATCAAAGACTTCCACAGATATATTAAAGGAGGTTCTTCTCCTTCTCATTTGGTCATAACAACCTTTCGGCCCAGCATAAACCAAAAATTAACAGTGGTCTTATGTGTTGTCGATGATTCAGGGATATATCCCAATAGACACAATAATGGATTAGGCTGTAATTGCTGCTTAATTAGTGCACTAACCTCAGCACATATGGTTTGCCAAAACAGTTGGGAATAATGGATTTTTTAATGTGTTGTACAATGTTTTGTATTTAGATACCAAATCTGTTTAATTTATTAACACAGAACCCACTTGGAATTTTCTTCAGTTTTGTTAGAAATTAGCAGCATCCATTAAAACTCAACATGAGTAGACAGTCAGAGCTCATGGTACTGTACAGAGAATAGCTTTATCTGAGTAACTTTAGAAAATGATATTATGATATGTAGTGGTATTGTATAAGGAGACAGTATGTCACTACTACAAACAAATTAATTTGTTCGTCTGGATGGGCCTCATGGAAGTTTAGTATTAAAAAAAAGTAACACTTTTAATTGCATTGTTTTTTTCATGCCTGAAGAGGAATAACAACACTCAGGAAAAAAAAAAAAACTTGATTAAGGCTCTCATGCATGAAAGGGTTAAGTATCACGCTGAGGAAAGACTGCACACCCAAATATTACATGTAACATCATGTTAGGTTTTTCTCTCCACAAACTGCTCAGAGCTGCTGAAGATGCTGCTGTATCTGTCAGCATGACGACACCTGCAGTGATTTTAACCTGCTTCAGTACCTGTTCACTCATTCTCAAAGAACACATTGAAATGAGTCAAGGTAATCGCTCTTTTCATGTAGGTGATGTGTATCATGTGAGATGTGAAATAAAATCAACTGAGCTGTTTTTTGCACAAAACTAAATGGCACTGAACTATCTTTATGACATCCTTTGACTTTATTGACTTGCAAAATGATCTTTTAAATTGAAAAATATCATACAGGAAAATGATGGTATTATTCACATAGGATCAAAACAGTACTTGTTTCTGTCCATTCACTACCATTTATATTTTTCCCCGAGTGAGGTCCTAAAGGGCAGGAAGAAGAGATAGAACATTCTTTACATTGGAAGACTAGACACAAGTCCACCTCTGTTCCTATCCTGTCCTGTCCTGTCTTATCTTAGACCAGTAAGGGGGTCTATAGGGTGGTTCCCCTCTAGAACTAGTCTTATTGGCTGAGAAATGGCTCACTTGGGGCTATAATACAGATCCTCTTTGAGATCAGGCACCTGCTCTGATTTGTTTATATATACCCCTGTGAATGGTAAAACACCATATACTGTCTATTCCCATCTGGTGGCTGACTGCAATAAAAGCCATAAGCTCCACCCCATTAATGTGAGTCAAATGGACTTGGATCAAGCATTTATGAAGAGTATTTCAGGATGGTTTTTATTAAGGCTGAAATTAATATTTAGTATTTAAGGATTTAGAAACAGCTGATCGACAAACGAAACACCTCTGCATTGTCTGTCTTAATGGACAGTTTGTGGAAAACCCTGAACAACACTGCAGTCATTGTTAAAATATTTTTAATCATTACATAGCATCCTGTTACATTAAATACTTCCAACATGCATTATTTGCAACAAATGTCAATGTCAACAATGCTACATGCTTTCACTTTTGAGCTGTTATAATAATACCTGACCAATATTCACCAGTATATATGAGTTGGGTTGTATTTCCTTTTTGTGAGCAAGAAAAAAAAATTGTAGTTGCAAATGCTTTCAACGTACGTTGAAGAGATGTCTCATTTGCATGTGCATTCTAGTAAATATCCATGGGTGACTAATGAAAGTAAAAACATGATGGGAGTGACAATGACCCAATTCCATGGGGAGCAAGAGTTCACTGAAAGGTTTGATTAGTGCATATACGTATGTTGTGACTTGTATGCCATGACGTTCACAGTCACCAGACCTTGATCCAAACACAGATTTTTGACATGTGCTCTACATCAGCATCACCACAGTATATGAGGGAGCTTCTTTTGGGAGAATGGTATTTATTCCTTTTTGTTTGTAGAATCAATACCAAGGACCAATGAACTTTTTCGTGTAACATAAAACCACTAAAACAGATAACGTTGGTTTGTCACTTTTCTGTCCATTTCATTAACATTATTATTATTTTTATAACATAATGACATGAGGGTCATTTATGTAAATTTGCTAAAAGTAATCTCATACATTAGTGTGAAACATAGTATGTGGTCATTAATCTTTAAACAATAAATTAGTATGCGTGAAATGATGCAATGCATCAAGTAGCAACATCAATAACAGCACCAACAATAGTATGCCATGCTTTATTTAAAGCTGCGTATGACTTTCGTCATCAATTTTTCATCAGAGCTGTAAAACCCAAGTCATAGCCTAAGTATCATAAATCTGTAAGTTGTTCCGGAAATTTTCGCTTGGTCGACATGTTTCTTCTTGCTGATACTGCGACAGCGTGGAGCTCCGCTTCCCACAATGCAGGTCACGACAAATTTCTGAAAATGCCCGAGTGACCTACTGGCTTTGTTTGTAAACAAATGGATTGTTTATGGTGGAGTAGACTTTCAAATTGTTCACCGTTAAGGAAGAGATTCAGGTGTAATCACAGAAAGACTTATGGACTTGTGATACTTAGGGTATGACTCGGGTTTTACAGATTTGATGAAAAATTGGTGATGAAAGTCATATGCAGCTTGAACAGAATAAATGACTTTACTTATAATTGTACTGGTAATTCTTGACACCTTCTTGACATTTCTTCCTAAATTAACTACTTTTTGAAGCCCACTGCCCAATCACTTTGTGTGAAATGACTTAACTGGTAGAAAATGTGTTTGGTCAAAAAGTTTTATTTACATAGACATATTCTATACAGATATTTTTACATGTCCATGATACGCCTCATGCTCATCCACCTCATGCCACTGTAGCCCATGTCCCTGAAGCTCCTGTACTCTCCAGGCCTCAGGTACATCATCCTGCCTCTGTAGTGGGGCTGCTCGTACATCAGCCAGTGGCCGTCCATGACGTTGCAGGACATGCAGTCAGACATGCGGTAACGGTCCATGATGTTGTCACAGTCATCCATCAGCTCGTACATCTGACCACCGAAGTTCTCCCTCTCGTAGATCCTCATCCTGTAGGATCCTCTGTACTGTAAAGTGAAGAACAATTCATAGTTTTATGTTACTTCTATATTGTCTGAAGTTCCACTGTATTCTTTACACAGTACTTGTGTATCACACTTACCATGGGGATCATACGGCAAGACCTGATGCAGTCCCTCATGCCCATCATGCTCATGTAGTCAGCGTACTCGCCCCTCCTCATGAAGTACTGGTTTCCCATGTAGTTGGGGCGGTCGTAGACCATGAAGCAGCCGCTCTCCACCCTGCAGGAATGGCACCTGTTCAGGTAGGAGGTCATGTCAGAGCAGTCGCTCATGCACTCATAGGAGCGACCCATGAAGTTCCTGTCCTCGTAGAAGATGATCTAAATGGGACAAATGATTAAAAATGTGAATACAAATGATATGAAGAAATGTTTTTAAATATAACCAGTTCGACATGGCTGGAGAGGTGAGTGTGCTTACCTTGCCCATGGTTGTGGTAGGAGTGTTAGTTCCTCAGAGAACTGTGTTACTGCACTGATGATGGTCCTGTTTTACTGTTACTTTTATACCTGAGCAAAACTAAAGAATCTGTGGCCCCCATTGTGTAAACCCCTGACCCAGCAACATGGTATGGAGGCCTATACAGTCCCGAGGGGCATTTGTCACATTTGCATGTGACTGGATCCCCTAGAAGACTTTAGAATATTTTTTCCATAGGAACATCAAAACAATGAGCATTTTATGTGAAGGTACAATACAGAGGAGCAAACAATAGAGCCTTTAACACATGGTCTATGATTGGTAAGTGAACAATTTATAGACCTGAGTATACTTTTGAGTGATCACAATGGGCCGTTGCATCCACTGTCTCAGTACATAATGCACGTCTGTGTGAACAGCACAATGTTTGTTGAGCCATAGGTAAATATGAATAATGTCATTTTCATTCATTTCACAACTACCTGTTTTATTTGATATATAAAGTTGATGTGACATTTCCTGTGCTTTGCAGCTTAGATTGTTATGGTTCTGTCTGTCTCCTTCCTTTTATCACATCAAGTAAGTCACATTAACTTGTGAATCCCAGAATCACTTATTCTAGAAATAATATAACTTTGTCTTTCAGTTTAATTCCTAAGTTCTAACATGCTTTACATTGTTCAATGAAAATGGGACTTTTGGTTGACTACGTATAGTGCATAAGGTGTAGTGGGTGACAATGGAAACAATTTAGGAAGTCATTATGAAGTATATGTCTCATTTGGAATCACATCCATAGTTTGATAAGCATATAGGTTATTTGGAACTGAAGATCAGAGCGTGTTTGAAAACTTAAATAATCACACAGATTACAGTTTCAGTCAAACACTCTGTTGCTGTTGTAGATAGATAGATAGATAGATAGATAGATAGATAGATAGATAGATAGATAGATAGATAGATAGATAGATAGATGTACTTTATCTTAAACTGGGACATTACAGTGGAGCAGCGGACACAATAAAAACATGAGTTAAAAAATGAAATATGACACAAGAGCAAACACTGTACATAATATATTAGAAGACTAAAAAGATCTGGGTAGAATCTGGATATTAACTGTAATGTGCTAAAATAGAACTGTAAGGTGCAAAACAAGCATGATATTCAGAATGAGAAGGTGCAAAATGACATTTAAATGCAAATAGATTTATTCACTGTCTGTCAATGTTTTTTGGGAGGATCTCTGTACTTGCAACAATCCAGTAGCCCTGTAGTAACCAATGGCATAGCAAGCATTAATAAATTAAGGTAAAGAATGTCAGTTTTCATTTTCGACTGACTGTTAAACACTGCAAAACTGCATAGAATACCAGGGTAAACACTTAGCAAGCACCAGTTATTGACACCTTTTTAAAATTCAGTTCAGTTCAATTAAACCACAGGGCGGTTTGCATGGATCAGACTCTATCACATAGAGAACATCTACTTTGGCTAAAATTCAATCCATACCACAAAAGTTAACACAAATATCACTAAACCCAACTCTAACTCTGAAGTGGGCCGTCAGTAACCTGGTGAATGTCAAAATGACGCTGCTCTACAGGTGACATGGACTACAGTGCTGGTTACTGTTTTAGTGTGTCTTTAGTGCATTTGTTTCTTTGTCTGTTATACTGTTTTACATGTGCTGGAGTTGAACAGCATCTTGTAAGTTTATACTAGCGTGTGGACTGAGTGAAGCATTTGGCTGAGTTGGCTGCGTGGAGGCTAACATGCGCACTAGCTACTTAGTGAGTCAGAAAATCAACAGGCCTGTTACTCAGAAAAGGGTTAGGGTTAGATTGATCAACTACATCCAAACTAATTTTCTGACTAAAGGGCTTTCTGACAATAAGGTGGGCACCAGCTGAGACACATCACAGCTGCTGCTTCTTTTGGTGGTTGGTGGGCTCCTCTGAGGGGGGCTGCCTACACTATCTTCACCTTCATCAGTGGTCAACAGTACATTAGAGCAGGTTACTTCACATAAGTACCTGGGCATCTACATGGATACATCTATGAAATGGGTTGAACATGTCGACTTCCTGTGTGCAAAACTGGCTCAAAGCCTGCATTTTCTCCATAGGCTCAGACTGTTTGGTGTAAGTACTAAGGTCATGCATAGTTTTTATAATGCAGTGTTTGAAAGCCTAATCAGATTTGGGATGCCAGCCTGGTTTGGTTCACTCACCGTTTAGCCCAGATCTAGGATTGAGAAACGTAATAGGAATAGGAAAGTAATAGGAAACAAAGACTACTGGTCCCTTCAATCAATATATGAATGGATAGTTGTTCATCTGGGGCTCGTGTCTGCATGCATTTGTTAAATTGTTAAGCCCAACACAATGCAAAATGTGTTATCCCATTTCTGGGCTAGCTGGTTAAAAGTCTGCACTTGCTAAGCTCTGCATTGCAGGGCTGACCTCTGAGGTCTGCATTAGAATGAGGATATATTCTTGTAGCTTCATTTCACCTTATTACCTCTGCCAGGAGGTTTTGTGATCACTTTGCTTTGTGTGTTTGTTTGTTTGTTTGTTTGTTTGTTTGTTAGCAACTTTACGGGAAAACTATTACAACCATCTTTACCAAATTGTACCCACAGATAGGCCTAGGCCCTGGGATGAACCCATTAAATTTTGGGCCAAGTAGGCCAAAGTTCAAGGTCACAGCAAGGTCACAAAATTCTTAAATTTTCCTATCTCTCATCATTGAGCAATTTTCGAAAATACATAAAAAATTCAAAACGACTTGGATTAGCCTCCAATTTGACACACCCGTAGCTTATAACAATATCTTGTATCTGGCACAAAATCGTCCACATCCACTGTGGAATGTGGACTCTGTGGACATTTCAATTTAACATTGAAAATCCCATTTACGACACATTTTTCATTATAACTCAACAAATATTGATTGGAATTTAATATAATTGGACATACACATGACTGGTACCACGCTTCAACTTTTCCTGCTGTATGGAACAACCTTGAAACTGTTTAATTTAAAAAAGAAACAGTCGATCCACACATGCACACCATTCGGGGTGCTTGGAGGAGGTTTGTGTTCTCTGAACACTTGTTTCTGTTGTGTGTCCTTTGAAATATTATTTACATTTGAAAAAGAAGATTTTTAACAGAAGTTTGACAATATCTTTGATGATATCAAATCAGATTTTTCCCCTAGACATTTTACACCAACAAAAATGAATTTTCTGTGTGAGGATTGATCCGCTCACTGAATTTTGTGCTTTGCATTGATTTTTGGAGCTATACATTACTTCAGGACATAGTGCAGCAGAGGACAGAGTGGGTGTGGGTTTGAGAGATGAATGAATGAATGAGAGTGGTATGGGGGCAGAGAGAGTGAACCGGTGTGTGTGAGTGTGTGTGTAATGAGGTATGAGTGAGTGGATGAGGAAATGGAGCAGAGTTCAGTTTTTCTGTTTGTCCTGTTGTTCGGCGTGGTTACAGCCAACAGTAACCATTTACAGTTCTGTTAATAAAGTCACCTGTGTGGAATAACTCGGGTCATTCTTAGACGTCCAGCCGGATGCACGATATCTACGTGTGTAAATAGCTTATAATCATTCTTCATTCTAACCGTAATGCTGACAGATGAATGGAAACAGTGGGAGCAGAGGCCTCTGCAGTTGTTCGCTCACATATAGTTGCAAATACTACGCTAACGGTGGTTTAGCAAATGCAACAAGCCCAGAAACAGATTTTGCATACGCTAAGCCTTTGTGTTCCCTGACCCATCGTTAGCTCGGTATTTGCGATGAAGTGTGGGCTAACGGGTGTATTCATTATTTAACCCAGAAACGAGCCCCAGCATCCATCCCAAAGATCCATCCCATATCCCCCACCCGGAATATGAGTTATTACCCTCAGAGAGACGCTATAGAGCAAGTAGGTCCAAAACCAACCGTTATAAGCTCTCTTTTCTCCCAACATCTATAGCACTCTTAAATAAGAAGCCTGCTACGATTGGCTCTGAGCCCTCTTTCTTTCATTCAACCTTGCCTAAGCTCTGGCTTTTAAAACTACCCATGTTCTTACTATTTATGTGTGTCAATGCTTTTACTCTCTTTACTCTTTAAGGAATGGAATTACTCCCATCTTTTAAAATTAATTTCTTGTATTAATCAATTATATTTATTGTGTTTATTTTTACCTTGGAGGGGAAGGTGCAAGACATAGATTAAGTGTAATACAGAATTGTGATTATGCTGGCTCCAAAATTGTGTGTTTTGTTCTATGTGTCCGAATGTGAACGCAGCAACATGTAGCACTGTTGTTCAAAACAAATTTCCTGTATGGGACAATAAAGTTTATCCTCATCCTGATCAATGTCCATCTATGAATTCTAAACTATTTTTGGAAAAACTGTCTTAATTTTTTTTTTTCCTGTTGTGTGTGTGTATGTGTGTGTGAATTCCTGATGACAGAGGCTGTGTATGAAATATTTCACTACACATAACATAAATACTGCACACTACTGCCACTAATTCTGACCAAAAATGGTAAGGATAAAGTAATATGTGACTAACCTGAAATCCTTGCAGACTGCCAAAGATACCAGAGTTTACTGCACTGGCTAAACTTCTCAGTGTGTCACTCAAAGTATCTTGATAATAAACTGCTTCCAATGCATTATGGATCATCCTTTTCCTCTTTTTTTTTTTCTAATAGAACATTCCAGTAAGCACAGTTTCCACATTACCTTTACATGCTCTGCTGAATATGGATGTGCAGCTGAAGAAAAAAGTGGGAGAAGGTAAGCAACTAAAAATGGAAGTACATAAAACTGCTATTTCATGCAACTTACTATTTGTAGAAAGAGGCCAACGGTGGGAAACAATCTTGTTTGCATCTAATGATTTCAAGTGAAACTATAAACTTCTATAAACATCTGTTTACAGGTGTTTATAAAAGTTTATTTCAGTTGGTAGAGTGGGTCGTCCAATGACCAAAGGGTCGGCGGTTTGAATCCTGGTTCCAACTGTCCACATTTTGAAGTGTCTTTGGGCAATACACTGAATCCTAAATTGCTCCCAGTAGGGCCTGGCAGCACCACTGGTGTATGAATGTGCGTGTGAATGGGTGAATGTGAGGAACTGTAAAGCGCTTTGGGTACCATGAAGGTGCATAAATGCGCTATATAAGTTCAGTCCATTTACCATTTAAACAGCTGACTGGTGACTACTCAACACTCTGACAACAATGACTGACCACAGGCACCCAGGTTGGTGTGTCTTCACCTTTAAACAAATGTCCTGCCCCTCAATTGTAAGTTTGCAAAGTTTCAGGAGGTCGGGAAAAAGTCAATGAGCTTCACAACAACAGGAGACGCAGAGGAATTAGTAACGCGTGTTAAGTTTCACTTTCACTTTGCAAAGGAAAAGAGGAGACGTATGGTCGTATGGTCTGCGCGTACTCATTGTGAGGTATGTGTGGATTTTAAACATTATCACAGAGGTTACCTAAGTTATTATTCAGTGAGACACTCCAAATAAATCTCCATTAAAAGAGCACAAAGTCCTGACATGTTTACTTTGTTTGGTGAAGATGTCTTTCTCCAGATGATTGCATTTTGGCAGTTCTAGGTCAAAGGTCAAGGTCAGGAAAAATTCCCCAAATTCCTTTCTGTTTACATGGGTCACATACACATTTGCAGAGCCATAAAAATTGTCCTTTAAATGCCAAAAGTCTCCATAGATGATTTTCTTAAACCATTGTATCCCAAGACTTCACTTATTTCTTTCACGTTTTAATATGAGATATCTCTGGACCAGTATGATTACTGAGGATGTTGCTGGGAAAAATTATGCTGCATTTATGGAGATTTGTAGCAAAGGAAGAGAAATAATATGGTAGTAATATATACATGATAAATAATAAGAAAATCATAGCAACAACTAACACTACGCACTATCATCATCAGAGATAGGATAGGATATAGGATGATACAATATGAAGTTATAATTATAACATCATATTATTATTAGAAAATGAGAGTTATGCTTTCTGTTGAATTTTTACGGGGAGTTAAGTGATATAGGGTAACTTTTCATACAACATATGCTAAAATACCACTGTGTTTACTTATAACTGTGTTACTATGCTTAACCCATTCATACATAGTGGCCAGTACAGTGGACAGTTATTCTACACATGTTCTCTTGCATATTCATGAATTTTGTCGTTTTAGTTCCATATCAGCCAAAACAGTAGACTCTTAACCATCATCCCAAACACTGCAATTCATACCATTACTGTAACTTTGCTGTTCTTAATAAACCTGATCTGCAGTAACATGTTTGAGTGTAAATCAATTGTTAATTGTTATTTGACTGTAATTGACAGTTTTCTTCAACAAAAAGTTTTTTTTTTTTTTTTTGCATATTATCTCCATGAAATGAGTAACAACTAGTATTAGAGTATGTTAAAATGTGAGATAAAGGCATTAGCGGCATTAAAAATGTTTTTATTTCATATTTTTCACACAGTATATCACTTTCTGATGATGGGTTTTAAATACATGTTTCTTTGCTTCAAAAATCAAACGCATGGTGTCCAACTGAGTGGACATTTTTGTAACTGTGAAAAAAAAATTCATTTGCATAGTTTTTTCATGCCTAAAAGAGGAAACAAAAAAAAAATCACTCAAGAAAGAAATGTTGACTTAGGTTCTTATTATTCATGCATGAAAGGGTTAAATTTCTACTCAGTGAAAAATTAGTTTTTAAAATATAGGAAATACTTTCATCAGACTCAGTTTTATTATTAAGTTGCATTTCTTCCCACAACTTTTCGGGCATGTAAATTAAACTATTGTGCTGTTCTTCTGTCTAAGATTGTCTTGATTGTTGTTTTTTGTATTATTATTTATGTTTTGCTTGTTCATACAATATATATGTTAAATTTCATTGCATGTTCGGAATAAATCACTAAGTCAAAATCAAATCAAATTATCATTCGGTCAATGGTACATGATAGAACGAAATATAGTAACCCAGGTCTCGGTTTTGTAGCTCAGGAAAGATAAAGAATAAAATATAAAATAGAATACATAAAAGGTAAGTAGGGTAGAATAAAAAAGCACCATAAAATATGCAAAAAAAATTCTTAATACGTACAAAATTACACATCATGCAGCAACACTACAATTAAAGTGTATTTAGTGCACATTGTAGTTAATATGCTTACACTATGTGTAAATGAGTTACTCTTGGTAGTTCTGTTTGTGAATTGTGTTGCAGTGGTTATATAGGTTATATGTGTGATGTTTAATAGTAAATCAATGAAAACAACACCAAGAGTTAGAAACTTATATCATTTATTTAAGTCAAAATGTAAAATTAGCACATGTCCATGATGCGCCTCATGCTCATCCACCTCATGCCGCTGTAGCCCATGTCCCTGAAGCTCCTGTACTCTCCAGGCCTCAGGTACATCATCCTGCCTCTGTAGTGGGGCTGCTCGTACATCAGCCAGTGGCCGTCCATGACGTTGCAGGACATGCAGTCGTTCATGCGGTAACGGTCCATGATGGAGTCGCAGTCATCCATCAGCTCGTACATCTGGCCACCGAAGTTCTCCCTCTCGTAGATCCTCATCCTGTAGGATCCTCTGTACTGTAAGGTGAAGAGATTTAAAGTTTAATACAAGGCGTAAACTGATTTGCAGATATAGTGGAGTTATGATATGGCAGATGTTCTTTTGTACTTACCATGGGGATCATACGGCAAGACCTGATGCCACCGCTCATGCCCATCATGCTCATGTAGTCAGCGTACTCGCCCCTCCTCATGAAGTACTGGTTTCCCATGTAGTTGGGGCGGTCGTAGACCATGAAGCAGCCGCTCTCCACCCTGCAGGAGTGGCACCTGCTCAGGTAGGAGGACATGTCGGCGCAGTCGCTCATGCACTCATAGGAGCGACCCTGGAAGTTCCTGTCCTCGTAGAAGATGACCTGAAACACATTATACACATTTTGTTATCACGTTGATCCTTTAAAGGGAATTAATGCTGGATTATTTTTTGCATTTTGCATGATTTCCTACCTTGCCCATGTTGATCACGGTGGTTTCTCTGGTCAGAGAACTGTTTATGAACTGATACCCTCCCTGTCTGAACATGTCACATTTATACCTGGACAGACACAAAGACAGTGTGCCCCACTATTGTGCAATAGTCCTGACCCAGCAACCCACTATAGAAGCCTATACAGTTTTGAGTTGCTTACCCATATGCCAACAGGGTCACGAGCTGTACATAGAATTTTCCTTTAGCAAGATCAGACATTAAAAGAGTATATTTTAAATACTGTTATGATAATTGAGTGAACAGTGTGAAATAAAGCTGGGAAGCTGTGTAATGCAAATTGTAATTTTACCAGAAGCTTGTTCAAAGTGACAAGAGCTTTAATACTGTACAAAAATAGTAGACAAAGAACAGAGTATTTAGAAACAAAAAACACACACAGAAGTTGCATCAATGATCAACTGTGGTCATAGAAATACTGTTAATACTTGATTGGTGGACAGTAACTGAGTATTACGTTTGAAGGACAGTGGTCTTACTTAAATGCAGTTCTCAGATACTTGTATGTTACTGTTTATGTATGTAAGTCCATTATCACAAAAATGAAGTGACTTTATGTTAAAGCTATTGATTTTAAATCACAGATCTGTACTGGAGGGCTTCACAGTATGACCCCCTCTGTCCTCTTCGCAGAGATATTAATGTACAGTACAATGTATTTAAGCCAATTAAACAGTTTCAAACTTATTAAATATTTTTTAAAAATACAGTTTTATCATTAATTTTTAAAAAATCACAGTATAGATCGTTTAACACTTCACAGAGTGTCTTACATTCACTTGCAGAATTTACATACAGTTATATTAATATTATAGTAATATTAAGTGCTTGTGTTTTTTTTTCTACTACAGTAGAACCTCACAGTACGAGTTTAATTCATTTCACGACTGAGATCCTTTTGTGATTTACACGGGATAAAATCAAAATTTTATCAAGTGTATTTTTCTCATTTCTAGTCAAAATATCTCATGACACTTAAATTAAGACATAATCACCTAAAGAGGAACTTTTAAGTGAGATATAAGAACTTATTTTTAGACAAAAGATCTTGAAAATCTTATTTCAAGAAATCTTACCAAGATAATTTTCACTTGTTCCATTGGCAGATTTTTTGTGTGAATTAAGCAAAAAAAAATCTTGACTTAAGCAAAAAAAATAAAAATAAAATCTGCCAGTGGAACAACCGAAAATTATCTTGGTAACATTTCTTGAAATAAGATTTTCAAGATCTATTGTCTAAAAACAAGTTCTTATATCTCACTGAAAAGTTACTCCTTGAGTGATTATGTCTTATTTTAAGTGTGATGAGATATTTTGACTAGAAATGAGAAAAATACCCTCGGTTAGATTTAAATTTTTTCCAGTGTACTCGTTTTACTAATCAATTTTCCCAATTGAAATTAATTGAAATACACTCCAGCCCCCCTAAAACCACCCAAAAACAACCCAAAAATCATTTTAAAGGGTTTTTAAAACAAAAAAATTCAGTTAGAAAGAAAACTAACAATTATAAAAACATAATAAAAGAGAAGACAAAAGAAATAAACTGTTTTTTATTAACTAATTTACCTTAAAGATGAGACAATATGTGTGAGAGAAAGACGGTGGAGCAGGGAGGAGGAGGAGGAGGAGGAGGAGGAGGAGGAGGAGGAGGAGGAGGAGGAGGAGGAGGAGGAGGAGGAGGAGGAGGAGGAGGAGAGGATTATTGTTTGGAAATGCAATCACATTGTCTCTAGTAAACAACTTACTACAAATCACAATGTGAAACAGAATGTACAGAAACCATGTGTTAGACATTTTTATAGCAACAGATTTAATCAAAGTATCATTCATTTATATTTACTTATCAAATATTATTTCAGAAGCAACAGCAATGGTTAGAAACACAAAATGAATGAAATCAGTGACTTTAAAGTAAATAAGTAAAATAAATACACGTCTTAAAGGTGAATATTATAGAGTAAGATTTTTCTGTTGAAATTATTCAGATTAAACCAAATGAACCAGTAAATGATTTAGATTCAGCTTTATTTCCATTTATATATTGACCAAGTGTTAAATCAACCCATTCTCATATTTGTACTATACTCCATATTAAAAGAGAAAGCATATACTTTTAATGGCATTATGTTATTCTGTACACTTCACTATCACTGTAAATCAAGAGTTATAAATCATGAGTTATGTTTCTTCGAGAATGGGGTGTCATGACAGGAAAAAAATAACAGCAACAATAATAATAATAACAATAATACCATGTAAGAAATGTAGTTTAACAGAGTATAAAATTATGTAAAAGATGCAACAATACAAAAATAACACAAAACATGTTACAAGATGAAAATGTCATAAAAGACAAAAATCTATGGCAATTTATGATGTGTTTTTGTAGGTTTGGTTTAGGAGAAGACACTGAATTTCTCATTTGGGTCTTGAGCTGAAAACATTGATTGGGAGATATTTGTCTTTTTTTTCATTTTTCGTTTATTATTGTTTGTTTATGGTGTTTATAACATTAATGGTGCAGCACATAGAGCTGGTGCATCCCCTCATTTCTGCATCCAACAGACTGTTTACTGTCAGGAGCATCTGTGATAGTTTATAGTCCAGGAGCTACATGATGACAGTATTTTTTTTTTTTTTTTAATCTCTTTAGATTTTGTCTTTTCATAATATACATGCACAGATTAGAATAATAGCATAACAATTTACATTTAGTGATACTGAGCACTAAAGACTGCAGATTTTGTCGGAAACCACTGAAATAACACTAGTAAATAGTCAAACTTTTACCCATTACTCCTTATATCAATGTGAGGAATTGCAAAAATGGCAGCAAATACACCATGTCCTGTGTTACAGCACTGGGTCAAGCAGCATGAAGTTATGTGGCTTATGTTATTACCCCTGTTTGTTTTTTCTTTGTTTGTTAACACTCTAGCAGCCAAACTATTGGTTGAACTCATACCAAATTGGGTTTATAGATTGCCAGTGACCCAGAATAGATCTGATTACATTTTGGGAACAGTAGGTCAAAGTTCAAAAATTTATTTTTTATGAATTAAGTGCCCCCCCCCCCATTTCCTCATAATGGGCAACATTTCAAATGTCTGTAGCAGCAAAACGATTGGCTGAATTCATATCAAATTTGGTTTATAGATTTCCACTGACCCAGAATAGATGCCATTACATTTTGGGAAAAGTAGGTCAAACTTTTAATTTTTTATTAATTTCTTAGGTTCCCCCCCCCCCATTTACTTATAATGGGTGAAATTTAAAATATCTGTAGCAGCAAAAGTATTGGTTGAATTATACCAGATTAGGTTTATAGATTGCTGGTGACCCCGAATAGACATGGTTACATTTTGGGAAAAGTAGGTCAAAGTTCAAATTTTATATGAATTTGTAAAAAAATTTTTTTCTTCTCTCATTTACTTATAGTGGGCGACATTTCAAATATCTATAAAAACAAACATTTTTTTCAATTTTCTTCAAACTTGGCACATACATAGAGGCAATTGATATGCTGACATCAGCACATGCATAGACATGATAACATCAGCTTGACTGATACCAAAATAAGATATAATCCATGCAAGAGGCGGGGTTTGTTGTGCCTGGCACCACTTGTTTAACTTGCCCGACAAAAAAATCCCAAAAGCCTAGTCATCATGAAGCATTAATTAAAATGCAATGTTCTGTTCAAACTAAGACGTATTCAGATCTGTTACTTTGGTGACAGTACCAGTACATCAGTGTAGAAATACCCCAAAGGATCTGCATGAAAAATACTACTTGTGTAAAAGTACATACTGTAAGTATTGGTAGCTGTGTGTTGAGCTAATTCCATTTTTAATAGTGAAGCATCAGTGTCAGAGCAATATGTTACTGTTGTAGCTCCTGGACACAGAGAAAATATACAAGGGCTCATCAGATGATCAAAAAGAGAAGAAGAAAAATGAAGCTTGGACACACATATGCTCTATGTTTACGGCTTTTAATGTTTGTGGGGGTGCGGTCCATACGTAATGTCACTTACGCTAGCGTGAAAACGAAACAGAAACTTAACATGCTTTCAACGTCCGACTCCCGACCTCTATGCCCCTCTTATAGTGGATCTTACACGAAATTTTCACAACTTCTAGCCTGTATCTACTGGACCCCCTCCACTACTCTATGGGCCCCCCACAAATGCTGGGCCCCATGAATTTGTCATGGTCCCCCCCTCCTTATCGGTGCCCCAGGTGTAGTAGATGGTGTTAAAAAGTAGCATGGCATCATGAGAACTGCTGTTCTTACTGCTGAATTCTATCTAATATGGCTCAGGCAGAAATAATGAGCTGATGTATCGATGTTTTTAACATAAATATCCCATCATGACATCATACTAATGAAATAGCTGAAAGTCACATTAGCTAATGCATGCTGAAAGAGGAAAGCAAAATAAAACTTTTTTTTTTTTGTTACTTATCTTGAAACATAACACACTATAGCTTTAAAGGTTTGTCATAGTGCTAGTTAGTATTAAATAAAGTTTTCAGATAGATAGATGGTAGTGAGTAAATAGTACTGAATTGGAAATAGTGCGAAACATCAAAAAATGGAAACGCTCGAATAAAGGATAAGTGTCTCAAATTTCATCCAAAGGAGTAAATGCCCACAGTTACATCCCACTAAAGCTCTACACAATGAACAAAAGAGAAAGAATAGACAATGTTTTTTCTTTATTCACTGGATTTTATTGAACAGTTAGTAGTAGGAATCAACGATACGCCTCATGCTCATCCACCTCATGCCGCTGTAGCCCATGTCCCTGAAGCTCCTGTACTCTCCAGGCCTCATGTACATCATCCTGCCTCTGTAGTGGGGCTGCTCGTACATCAGCCAGTGGCCGTCCATGACGTGGCAGGACATGCAGTCGTTCATGCGGTAACGGTCCATGATGTTGTCGCAGTCGTCCATCAGCTCATGCATCATACCGCCGAAGTTCTCCCTCTCGTAGATCCTCATCCTGTAGGATCCTCTGTACTGTAATGAAAGAAAGGGGGAGTATGAACCAACCAGAAGATACTTAAGTTGAGAAAATTTTAAGAATGAATATAGTACGGGTCCTACCATGGGGATCATACGGCAGGACCTGATGCAGTCCCTCATTCCCATCATGCTCATGTAGTCAGAGTACTCGCCCCTCCTCATGAAGTACTGGTTTCCCATGTAGTTAGTGCGGTCGTAGACCATGAAGCAGCCGCTCTCCACCCTGCAGGAGTGGCACCTGCTCAGGTAGGAGGACATGTCAGGGCAGTCGCTGCTGGTCTCATAGAAGCGACCCTGGAAGTTCCTGTCCTCGTAGAAGATGATCTGAAACACAGCAATGCCTTTTCATTCATCTCTAATAAACCTTTTTTGTTGTAATTTTTTAATGGAACCACTGAGTTATTTACTTATTTATATATTTATGTTTTTTAATCTGTTCACTGATTTGTTCAATCTACCTACCTTGCCCATGGTTGCAGTCTTTGGTTGCTCCTCACGGCTCAGCTGAAGCTGTTGTGAATTCCTGTCAGTGGTAACCGTTACATTTATACTTGCCCAATGTGAAAAAAGTATGTAAAGCTTCTATTGTACAAATCCCTGACCCAGCAGCATGCCATAGAAGCCTACTGAGCAGTCAGGACGTTAAAGGGTTATTATGTAGCACTATACCACCACACTGCATGTAGTGTACCTATGCAGTATTGTTGTCTCACATAGAGAAAATAAAGAGAAGCTTCCGCGCCTAACATGACAGCCACTATTACTATGTGTATCTTTCACAGTGTTTGAGATGATTAATTAACTACTTGTCAAAATATTTCCCACAAATAGAATTTAAATATTTCAAAACAACACTGAATATTCCATAACAATAATATGTGTTGTGAATTGAAGTATTTCAGAGTAAATGTGTAGGGACATTAGTCAAAAATGTACTGAAAATATGATACTTTAAGTGATATTGTAGTTCATAAAGACAAGATATCATAGGTTACAGTCATAGTTGGGTTAGTCTTGCTCACTCATGTTCATGCTTATGTTTTTTTGGGTTAGAGTGTTGTTTTGATATGTATTAATGTTTGCTATTTGCCTGCATCAAGGTTTAAAAGTTTTTGATTTTTCATTATAGTTTAGTTTTATTTCGTTTTGACTTTTTTTTCTCATTCAGTTAGTTTTAGTGAGTTTTTAGAGCAGGTTTGCTAGTTTTTATTTGTTTTCAGTTTTTTCTAAAGGATTAGTTTCAGTTTTTTCATATCTTTTATTTTCCTCACCATCGTATTCAAAGAAATCCCATATAGGATGCAACTTTTGTATCCGTGTTCCCAGGTAGAGTGGAGAAGAGAAGCCGACTTTGGTAGGAATCAAACTCACATACCCCATTTGGCAAACCCCTGATTTATCCAGTGACCACTAGTCAACTGCTGAATTAATTTCTAATAAGATCTACGCTGTCGAGTAAACAAGTGACATTTGGCCTCATATTTGGTTAAACTAAACTAAACCAAATATGAGGCCAAATGGAGACTAAACAGGTGTAATTTGTTGAATGGGAGCAGGTTAATTGTTAGCTTTACATTCATTCTGGAGTTAAGAAAGTGTCTTTATCCGACTTGAGACCACTTGGAAACACAGAGAAAATCACATAAGGACTTGAAAATAAAAACATTTGTCATTGACTACATGTGTCAAATAGCACAAATAATAATCCAATGACAGCACAGCCTCAATTTTGGAGCCACCTACTTATTTTTTCTGGACCCCTAAGACCAGAAAGTGACCATATTCACAGAGGAATTAACTAAATACAGTTATAAATAACTTCAATAAATTCTGACATGAACTACAGCACTTAAAGACAAGTATTGTATCATAATGATTTAAACATATTTTTTTATTTCAGAGAAGTAAACTTGATTATGATGACTCATCCAGATTACACATAAAGCCGCTAAAATCATTGGACTCCCCTCCCCCAGTGCTCTCAGACCTCAATAGCACAGTCACTGCACGCAGAGCACACACCATTGCCCTTGACCCCAGTCACCCCTTTCATCCATATTTCATACTGCTTCCTTCTGGTCACCGCTACAGATCAATAAACTGAAAAAAAGTTAAATTTAGCAGAAGTTTCATCCCAACTGCAATTACAGAACTGAACAAATCATTAAAGAGACTGTAATGTGTTAGTTGGATATGTGTGGTGGTGGGTATATGGTGGTGAATTTGTTGTCTTTGCTGTTTTGGGTGGGTGTATGGTGTGGAATTACTGTTTTTGTGTTTGTGTTATGTCATATGTTTTTGTGTCATTTGCTGTATTATCATGGCTGTACGGATTATGAAGACAGTTAAGGACAATTAAACATATCTATCTATCTATCTATCTATCTATCTATCTATCTATCTATCTATCTATCTATCTATCTATCTATCTATCTATCTATCTATCTATCTATCTATCTATCTATCTATCTATCTATCTATCTATCTATCTATCTATCTATCTTTAAACAGCTCTTTCTCTCCTTGTACACCATATGGACCAACCACCATCTCACATCACCAACACCAGAACAGTCATTATTTCATCATATTATGTCTTGGTTGTTGAGCGTTAGGAAAAAAGTAATAACAGAGGCGAAAACAGTCTGAATAGTCTTTTAAATAGTAGTGATGTGCCATTCACAAATGAATCAAATCTTTTGAACGGCTCTTTGAAATGAACGATGGGAACTGAGTCTTTGTAAAGAGCCGTTCATTTAAAAAAAAATTTTTTTTATAGGAGGGAGTGTCTGATTGCCTGTCAATTTAGCGTCACTGGGGAGGCATTGGGCAGGAGGAGAATGTTCGAGCAGAAAAAAAAAAAGAGTGCTTGCACACTGCGCATGTCTCATGGCAAGAAGTTAGCAAAAAAACAACAGTTTGAAGCGTGAGGTGAGCATACTGGAGGAGGCGGAGCTGGAAGACTGGTCGAAACCAGAAAAACGTTTGAGAGTGAGTGAGTGACCACCTGTGAGTAATGAGCCAAAGAAAAATGTTATTTCATGAGAAAATTTTTTATTTTCTTCTTCATTTTAGGCTACAGACTAGTCCACATAATGTACTGGGATGTTTTTTGTCCAATTCCACCATTTGCCTAATGTCACCTCTCATGTCATGTATTCAGCCCACACATTTGAATTAACTATTCTTTTTTACAGTAAGATAATATTTACTACCACGCCAATTAAACACCTTTAAAATGTAATGTCAATCATCACATATAGCCTATTTAGTCATTAAAACGTTGGTGTTTCAAAAGAACGCAAAAAACATAAAAGAGCCAGTCTTTTGAACGGCTCTTTTCAGTGAACGGCTCCTGATTGAACGGCTCCCTTCAAAGAGCCAAAAGTCCCATCACTATTAAATAGACAAACATGATCTGTGTAAATGATGCCATAGTTAAGCCAGGATAAAAAAAAAAAAAGTGTCTCTTGCAATAGACTCTAATACTTTTTTTTCGTCTGAAATAAGATTCCATGGGGCGCAAACAGAACGGGCAGGACTTCTCCTCTCTATAGGTTCATCCTTCGTCCCAACTCTACTCTGAGACCAAGTTAGTCCAGTAGTTTTTGTATAATTCTGCTCATAGACAAACCAGCAAACACAAGCAGGTGATTACATGACCTTGGTAGAAGTGTATTCTTTTCCTGATGTGGATTTCATCATAACACCAGTCCAGTCCACCTCCCAAAGGTATCTGTGCTGACCTCGATCTACTGTAGGTCATACACTGATTTATACACCTGGATTTGATTCAGGTGTTGTTTCAGGTGCAGGTTCATCACACAAAGCAGAAATAAATATGCGCAAAATGGAGTTGTATGTTTCCATTGTTTTTCTGTCTTTCCCTGTTCCACATGAATACACACAAACTGAGATGTTTGAAAATCTCAGTTTTTGTGACCTAAAGCACCATTTACATGTGGATGAGAGGCCCAAATGTAAATAAAAATATCAGTTTTGCCAAATATCTACATTATTGTTGACGTGGCATTAGTGATTTTTTTAGTTTTTCAATTAAATCTCAGGTTGGATAGAAGGCATTAATGTCTGCAATGTCAGACTTTAATTTTCAGGTGTGTTTGACATGTCATTGACTTTTGGAGTTAAGGTTTATTTTACAAAACCTTTTTTTTTTTTTTTTTTTTACTGACAGACAAATCCACTGTGGTTATGGTTAATAGGTTCTGATAACAACACTGTAAAATGAGTTTGTTTTGCAATATTTGATGAAGTTTACTGTTTTTTGGGTCAGTAAGGTAGCATCCCTTCTTCATGGCTCTGTAGGCTTCCATAGTCCTGCCCATTTCTCCAAATTTGGTCACTTCTGGGACCAAAAAATCCAAAATGTTAATGGATAATTTGCAAAATACAGTTTCGTCAATTTAGAAGCCAATGGGAAACATCACAGTTTCTTCCTCCACTATACAAATAAAGATATATAGATACATTTACATAACCTTAATGGCAGGGTTATCCCAGCAGAGTGCATCCTGGGAGCCAGAATAGCTTATTCTATATTGCAAAGTTTGTTGAAATTTTAACAGTTTATGACTAATTCTCTAATAAACCTTATGAAGTTAAACTAAAGTTCCCTGTTCTGCTCTGTCATAACTGCAGACTTCATAGTAAAATATCTATGTTTTCTTCAAAGAATATTTCCATGTACATTATTTGTCATACCTGCTGCCAGACAATAGTCTGGTTTTGTCTGTCTTTTATGTTTTGTTTGTCTCTTCCTGTTTTATTTTGTTAAGTTTTCCCTCATGTGTCGTGTCTGTCATCTTTACTTCCTGTTCCCTGATCATCCTCACCTCTGACCTGATTACCTGTCTCCGCCCTGATTTGCTCCACCTGTGTCTAGTTGTCTTCCCGCCCTTTTGTGTATTTAAACCCTGTCCTTTCCCCTTGTCAGTCGCCAGTTTGTAACTCCAGTAGTTCAGACCAGCGTACTTGACCTCGTTTGTTCGTTTGCTTGCCTGTTTTGGATTCCTCGGTTTCTCGTCTTCTGCCTGATCCCTGTCGGTTTTGTCTGCCTCATCTGATCTGGTTTTGACCTTCTCGCCCTGACTACCGGTACGTGAGTTTGCCTAGTCCTTATGTCCTGTTGCTTGATTGTTAGCCTGCCTGTGTATGACCTGTTTCCGTCCCTGACCTCCCTTTGCTTTTCCCCAGTCGGGGAAAGGACTCCTAACACCGCTCGGGGAGACGGGCTGCTGCCCTCGATCCGGAGGACGAATCAGAGGAGGAAATCCCCAACCATTATCCTCAAGATTCTGTCACTCATAATATTTTTTCACCTGTGTGTGAACAATAAACCTTTTGGAACTAACTTTTGTTGTCGGAGTTCTGCATTTGGATTCTGTGTTTGTGCTAACGTTATCACATTATTTTTAGTACACAAATAATCATTTTTATGAATTTTAATGTCACATGCATTGTATGATAGAACATTTTAAAGGTAGAATTATTGACCTGGTGTTGGAAAACAATAAAAATACAGGTTTTAATTTAGACCAAACTGTCCCCCAACATGAAGAAATTATGTCTATTATCATGCAGCTGTCTGCCTGTGCAGGATCATGGTTTAATAACTGGAAACTCACCATGAATGATAAACTAATAATTTGTTAATTAGTTCAGTTTAGTTAATTGGTGACATTTTCAAGCTTTGACTTCATGGACTTGATGGCTCCATGATACGTCTGAGGGATTCAAACATCCTGTCAAAGGGGTCCCATCCCAGCCCCTGTACTCTCCAGGCCTCAGGTACACCATCCAGCCTTTGTAACGGAGCAGCTCGTCCATCAGCCAGTTGCTGTCCGTCACGTGGACAGACTGGGCAGACGAGGTCACAAAGTCACAGTCCTCCACCACCTCATGCACCTGACCTCCAAAGTTCTCCCTTTCATAGATCCTGATCCTGAACTGACCTCTGTGCTGTAAAATAACACAACAAGAAACAAAAACAGTCAGCTAAATAGAAGATTATTCACCGAATCACTTACAGAATTCCTCTCATGCTCTGCCAGGGTTGGTTTAGACTGTGTCTTTAATTTAACCTTTGTAATATCCTTAGGGTCAATTTGACCCCATTCAAAAAACAATAGTTGAGAGGTTTTTTTTTTTTTTTTTTTTGCTTTATATTTCATGAATTTTCCTAATTTGATGGGGACAACTGATTGAGCATAAAATGATCGTGATATTTTTTCAATGTGCTCAACACATTTTGCACCCATTGGTGTTCCTCTGGGGTCAGTTTGACCTCAAGCTGTTTAATCTGTGTAAAATTGGTCTGTCTGTATGTGACCTAACGTCCCCACACCTGCAGGTGCAGAGCTGATACATAATAGGGGGGTGGGGAAACCAACTATTCCCACCAGAACTTTGATACTTCTCATGGTGTGGGCATGTGGGAAACAACTTGACTTGTGAACTCCTGCCAAAATTAGGAAGCCAGTGTAGGCTGTAGAGTTGATCACATCCAAGCCTTTCCAACTACACATGCCTCTCCTCCAAAATGATCATCTCAAGTACAATATTAATAATGTTAATAATAATAAAGTGCCTGACACAAAAACTTGATCAACAATTTTTTTCTGGAGGGTCAGATTGACCCCAAGGTTAAAATGTATTAGTAATATTGAGGATAACAGGAGGGTTAGCATGCATCAGTGTTAATGGTGTAGCTCCGTACTATGGGGATCATGCAGCTGGAACGGATGCAGTCACTCATGCTAACTCCCATCAGACACTGGTTGTCGGGTTACTCTCCTCTCTTCATTAGCACCTGGTGGCCCATGTTTGGACGTTCATAGACCATGAAGCAGCCGCTCTCCACCTTGCAGGAGCTACAGCGACTCAGGTAGGAGGTCAGCTCTGCACAGTCATTGCTGGTCTCATAGGAATGACCCTGGAAGTTCCTGTCCTCATAGAAGATGATCTGCAAATCAAGTGGCACATTTTAAAACTCAACATGAGCTGTTAATTAAATGTAAATCAGTGTAGTGGCTAACATGAAAATAGTCTCTTACTCTGCCCATTTTGGAGCTCAATTGTTTCCCTGATTGCACTGGTACTTTGTCCTGGTAAACTGTCACTTGTATGCCCATCAGTGCAGTGCCAACACTGTGTACAAGATTCTTAATAAGCACCAATACTGAGAGTTTTATTTAGAGATGTTTGTTCATATCTAAGCTTTTAAGCATCTCCCCTCATAAAAGCCCACAAGGTGCTTTATCAAAAAGTAATGCACCTCTTCACAGCACTGACATGATTTTAATTTCCCTTTGAGTTAAAGCAGTAAAAAGTGGTCAACCACTCATTTTGGCTGTTGGCTGTAAGCTTGGTAAAGCAGTTTTAGTCTTTGTTATAATACACTTCTGTTAACAAGTCACATTTGTCATGGATGGGGCTGAGAGCAGGAGGCACTGATGGTGCAAATCATGGGAGAAGTTGTTTCAGTGGAAAAGTGAGTGTGGTATTAAAATAACAAAAAACCCACTAAGAAAAACAGAAATATACAAATATAGGAGAATGGAAGGGTATGACTCAAAGATTTGCTCAATGGCAGGATTATACCAGCAGAGTGCATCCTGGGAGTCAGACTATCTTATTCTATATTGCAGTGATATCTCTGTCATAACTACAGACTTCATAGTAAAATATCCAAGTTTCTTTAAGGAATATTTCCATGTATGTCATTTTTAGTATAGAAATATTTTTTATGTCACATGGATCACATGATAGAACATTTTAAAGGTAGAACTACTGACCTGATGATGGAAAACAATAAAAATAGCAGGTTTCACTTAAGACCAAACTGTCCTCCAACACGAAGAAATAGCTGGATGTGTATTATCGTGCAGTTACCCGTGCAGGATCACACTTGAATAATTGGAAACTCACCACGAATGATATACTGATAAACGTTTTTGATTTATTAATGAATTGGACTTAATTTATTGGTGACATTTTCAAGCTTTGAGGCTCTTCTGTCTAACACAAGTCCATGATGCGCCTGATGGATCCGATCCTCATGTCCAAGGGGCCCAATCCCATGTCTCTCATGCTCCTGTACTCTCCAGGCCTCAGGTACACCATCCTGCCTCTGTAGTGGGGCTGCTCGTACATCAGCCAGTGGCCGTCCATCACATGGGCAGACTGGCAGTCGGACAAGCGGTAACGTTCCTGAAGGGAGTCGCAGTCCTCCACCAGCTCATGCATCTGACCTCCGAAGTTCTCCCTCTCATAGATCCTCATCCTGAACTGACCTCTGTGCTGTAAAATAACACAAGAAACAAAAACAGTCAGCTAAATAGAAATTTTTCGGCGAATCACTTACAGAATCGGGTTGGTTCTGACTGTTTGTGTCTATAATGTAACATGCATCAGTGTTAATGGTGTAGCTCCGTACTATGGGGATCATGCGGCTGGAACGGATGCAGTCACTCATGCTAATTCCCATCAGACGCTGGTTGTCGGGGTACTCTCCTCTCTTCACCAGCACCTGGTGGCCCATGTAGTTTGGACGTTCATAGACCATGAAGCAGCCGCTCTCCACCTTGCAGGAGCTGCAGCGGCTCAGGTAGGAGGTCAGCTCTGCACAGTCGTTGCTGGTCTCATAGGAACGACCCTGGAAGTTCCTGTCCTCGTAGAAGATGATCTGGAAATAAAGCGACACATTTTAAAAGTAAGCACATGAGCTGATAGTTAAATGTAGTCAAAGTAGCGGCCAGCATGAAAATAGTCACTTACTCTGCCCATTTTGGAGCTCAATCGTTGCCCTGATTGCACTGGTACTTTGCCCTGGTAAACTCTGCCACTTTTATACCCATCATGATAGATAAATGATCTATGGAGCCATTGTTTTGAAAATCTTACTCAGCAGCAAAGCATACAGGCCTATAATGTTTGTTAAATCAGACAGTAAATGGTTATTATTCCAGATTGTATGCATCTGGTGCAGTGCCAACTGCAGCAGCGCTCCTATGGGGTAGAGGTGGGTGACACTGGCAAATCCATCAGCTGGTTCTCTGTTCTGCCAGTGTTAGGTCAAGTTATAATTTGACACTCCTGTAACCTGGATGTACAAAATTCTATACAGCTCATGTCTTCCAATACTAGGTAAATGAAGACACTGCAGCTGATGACTGAATTGTAAATACTCATTTTTTCAGCTTGTGAGCCAAAGCTGTATTTTGTGTCTCAGACATAAAATACAAAATATAATATCAACTGTTAGAACATCCACACTTTATACATGAAAGACTCTTAATGAGCACTAGTGCTGAGAGTTTTGTTTGGGGATGTTTTGCAGCTTATTCCCCTCTGAGCTGTCATTACTGAGAATCACCCTTCGTAAAAAATAATAATAATAAATGTGATAAATGTAATAAATAATAAATAAATAATGTGCCTCTTCTAATATCCCTTTAAGCAAAGCAGTAAAAAGTAGTCAACCCCTAATTTTCCTCCCAACTCTTAGCTTGATAAAGCAGTTTTAGTCTTTGTTATAATACAGTTCAGTTATGTAATTAATGTCAATAATTTTTGAGTATGTTATAAATAGACTGATAGTGTTACATGTTATGCAAAATAAAGTGAATGTAAATAACTCTCAGTGGTGGAATGTAAGTACACAAGTACCATTAGATTACATTTTTTAAGTTTTCCATTTCTGCCTTCATACTTTATACTACCCATGTCTTCCTTTATTCCTCTACTATGAAATTTTGGAGCGAATATTATACTTTTTACCCCATTACCCTTAACTTTAGTTATTTTGTTTCATAGATCGTATTATTAACATGGAAAAAAAATTAAACGATAAACTATCATGCATTATATTACTACCAATTCCAACATTAATGATGTGTCAGTTCAGTTCAGTTCAATTCATTTACAGTTAAATTCAGTTTAATTCAATTCAATTTGATTTCATTTATACAATCCAAAAATCTATACACTAGACTGAAGAAAAACTGAAGAAACCACAGGAAGAGCCTCCAAGACAAACATGTAGATGTGCAATAGATCTTTTATGTACACACATTTCTACAAACATTTCATACTGAAAATTTCCATATATTTTTATTCACCACAAATGAACATTGAGGCAGTATTGAGTAAATAAGACCTGAGTTTCACATCTTCAGTGGGAGACAGAGAAGGACAGGGACAGAAACATGTCTTTGAGGGAAAGAACAGAAAATGATGCTTTGGCAATATCTTGACATCTTAACTTTATATATTTCCCAAAATACATTTAAAGACCATCTTTTCCTTTGCTCAGAGTCTGACAAAGCTCCGTGTAATGACCTACAGGTTTACAGTGATAAATAAACTGATATTTCATGTAAAACAAGTGGAGCTTCCATTTAACACTCTTTGGTGCAGAAAACAACAATAGGAATACAGTAGTGGGAAAAAGTTTTTGGGTACCCCAAAATATGCGATATATCGCATTAAAAATCACTTTGAGGTCATTGAACTCTGTCAAGTATTGTTCTATTCTCTATACTCACATGCTACCTTCTGCACATGCTCAGTTCCATCGAGGTCAAAACTGGATGTTTCCGCAAAATAATGAAACACATCCAGGACGTGACGTGTTGAAACTGTTTAGAATTTAGTTTAGTTTTTTTTTTTTGTTTTGTTAACAACAAACCCAAAAAAATTATTTGCATTTGTTTGTTTTTCATGCTAATTTTTATTTTTCATGATGATATTTGAGATTGTGTAAAATTTTAAGGGCATCTGAAAACTTTTCTCCGCTACTGTATATCTGGAAAAAAGTTTTTGGATCCCCCATGCATTTATGACTATCACATTAAGAATCGCTCTGAGGTCACTGAACTCTGTCAAGTATTGTTCTGTCATCCAAACTCTCATGCTCCCTTTTGCACATGCTCAGTTCCGTCAAGGTCAAAACTGGATGTTTCAGCAAAATAACGAAACGCATCCAGGAAACATGTTGAAACTGTCAAGAATTTAATTTTGTTATTTTTTCTTGTTAACAATAAACAAACAAAATAATTTGCATCTGTTTTTCATGATAATTTTTATTTTTCATGATAATATTTGAGATTGTGTAAAATTTCAAGGGCATCTGAAAACTTTTCTCCACTGCTGTATATCTGGAAAAAAGTTTTTGGATAACACATGCATTTGTCACATATTACATAAAGAATCACATCATTGAACTCTGTCAAGTATTGTTCCATTCTCCAAACTCACATGCTCCCTTCTGCACATGCTCAGTTTCATCAAGGTCAAAACTGGATGTTTCAGCAAAATAATGAAACACATCCAGAACATGACATGATGAAACTGTCAAGAATTTAGTTTTATTTTTTTTCCTTGTTAATAATAAAAAATAAAAATCATTTGCATTTGTTTGTTTTTCATGAGGATTTTTATTTTTCATGATATATGAGAGTGTATAAAATTTTAAGGGCGTCTGAAAACTTTTCTACATTACTGCATATCTAGAAAAAAGTTTTAGGGTATCACATGCATTTGTGACATATCGCATTAAGAATCGCTCTGAGGTCATTGAACTGTGTCAAGTATTGTTCTGTTCTCCAAACTCACATGCTCCCTTCTGCACATGCTCAGTTCCATCGAGGTCAAAACTGGATGTTTCAGCAAAATAACGTAACACATCCAGGACATGACATGTTGAAACTGTCAAGAATCTAGTTACATTATTTTTTGTTGTTAACAATAAACCCCCCCCCCAAAAAAAAAGGATTTGTTTATTTTTCATTATAATTTTGATTTTATATGATAATATTTGAGATTGTGTAAAATTTTAAGGGCGTCTGAAAACTTTTCTCCACTACTGTATGTCTATAAACCTCTCTCTGGACTTGAGAAGCTCTAAGAATCTAAATACTGGAACTATAGATGCGCAAGATGTGCTGGTAACTACAATATGTCTGACTGCATTGCAAAAAACTTATGTTTTAATAGCAACAAAATCATATAATATGATGTATTTTGACTAAAACTGAGTATCTATTGAGGGCCCTTACATAGAGTATTTTAGTCATGTTCTGTCAAAGCAGCACATGTGTGGCTATGCTGTAATAAATCTGACAGTAAGGCTCACTGTTGTGTTTGCACTAACTAGACAGACTCTTCACAGAAAACATGACAAGAGTATTATTTTGCTTCATATTTATTTTATCTGACACATTGTGGTTTCGTTCTGCTTCAGCACAGTTCTGTTATGCGCCTGATGGAGCTGATCCTCATGCCGCTGTACCCGACATCTCTCATGCTCCTGTACTTTCCGGGGCTCAGGTACACCATCCTGCCTCTGTAGTTGGGCTGCTCGTACATCAGCCAGTGTCCGTCCATCACCTGAAAGGACTGGCAGTCGCACATGTGGTAGCGATCCATGATGTTGTCGCAGTCTTCAACCAGCTCATGATTTTGACCTTGGAAGCTCTCCGTCTCATAGATCTTCAACCTGAAACAGCCCTTGTGCTGCAAATGAAGATGCAGAAGAAGACAAATTCATCATTAATGTTGAACTTGCACATTTTCTCCTGCTTAGTTTTACTGACACAAAATAAATGATAAAACACTTGCATTCTCTGCTGCTATAATCCCATTTGTCACACAACTTTTACTCTTAAAGCTACAAATTGACAAAAAAACAATAGTAATCAGGTTGTGTATTTTGCATTTTTTGTTGATTTCTCTTTTCTAATCTTATTTGTCTTTTTACCTGAGGAATCAAACGGCAGGATCGGATGGAGTCAGTCAAGCCAAATAACATGTAATCAGAGTACTCTCCCATCCTCAGGAAGTACTGGTTTCCCGTGTAGTTAGGGCGGTCGTAGACCACGAAGCAGCCGCCCTCCACCCTACAGGACTGACATTTGCTCAGGAAGGAGGTCATGTCAGAACAGTCGGTCACACACTCATAGGAGCGACCCTTGAAGTTCCTGTCCTCGTAGAAGATGATCTGGAGAAAACAAACAAACAAACAAAAGGTTTACAGCAAAAATGTAGCCCAAACTTGACATTTTTCTTAACTCATGCTCCTGTCGTTTCCTTTTCAGCAACTGATTCTTTATAGCGTGTGCCTGAACACCTAAAAGTGCCTTTTTTCTCTATATACCTTGCCCATGTTTGATGATGATCTGTGTTGATGGGAATCTGTCCAACAACCTTCGGCTGCTCAGAGGCTTTTATACTTTATGCGTGCTGTAACTGGGTTTTGTTATTTAAATTATCTGGAAGCTGATGAATAAGCAGCTCTGCAATCGCTGTTAATTTCATTTATGCCTTCATGATCTAGAACAAAGAGAGGGGAAATGGATGGAAGACACAAGGCAGGAGGAGGAGGAAAGAAGAACTGGGCTGCACTTTTCTACAGTTCTCAGACAAAGATTAGATGAAGATCCAGGACTGTTTTCCACCTGTTGACTGGATATAATATACTATAATCACATTTATTACTTATCCAAGTTGTAGATGATTTAAGAATAGTGATGGGACACGGCAAATACACATGTGCAAGAGTCTGTTTTTTTTTTAGTTACTCCCTATTTCACTAGTCTACAAGTAAGACACCTTCAGAATAAAAGTAGTGAAACTTTACCAAGTTTGAGTCACTAACAAAGTTAACAAATTTAATCAAAAATGCTGGTTGGTTCAAGTTTCCAAAATACAGCCAAAATGTGAAATTATGAATATTAATGAGAAAATGGATATCACTCAAAATGAATCTTTGTCTCAGAGCTAGAACACTGTTTGCACATTATAATACATTCATTTTTCAGGTTCTTGCAAGTGGAAGATTTATCAATCTATTGTATAAATGCACATAAACCAGTATATTTGTGTACATTTTATCATATACATTGAAAACATCAACTAACCAGAACTTTTGTGATTCATTTTCTAATTCATCTTATTAAAGTATATAAGATTTAGCAGATCCTTTCTAAAAACAAAAACTGTAGAATATACTGTAGACTGTAGTGTTATTTTAACAGTGACCTATAATGCATAGAAATCTCAGCAAAACAAAGGCCTATTGTTTGCTACAGTTCTTTAAGCACCTGTTTACATGACCTCTGAAATAATGAGATAACATTCCCATTCATATTGTGGTTGAACAGTAGCTAAGTCACATGTCATTGTCAGTATCTGTCAGACTTAGTATTGTTTAATATCCTGGTTTCATTTTTTTCTGATGTCAGCCCTAACTCTACTCAAATCTTTCCTTTCAGTTTGTTCAGCAAGTATTGATTGATATTAAGATGTTTGTCCACATTTAGTTTAATTATATAATAATAATAATAATAATAATAATAATAATAATAATAATAATAATAATAATAATAATAATAATAATAATAATAATAATAGTGCCTTAAATTTCCTTAAAATTCCAAAACCTTATTCCATAAATCTCAAACACAAAGAATAGTGCAGTCCCTAAAACCCTAAACGCAGACTCATGGGACACCAAATATTTCAGATGCATGTTAGGTACCCAAATGCCCAGCTTTTAGAATCAGGACTTCCTTCTCCCCACTGTAAAAGACACAGCTGTTGCATATGATGATCTGTCAAATGGCATTTTTTGCATTTTGCCCCCGGTGAAACTACTGACAGTAATCATGGCTGCACTCACCTTAATAGGGTGATCTTTAATGGTATTAGATGTGCTTTCCCTCTTGTAACAAATATTGTTTGTACTTTGTGAACACTCCCAGATTACATTAAGCTTTTGCATCTATTACTATTGGCCCAAAAAAGGAATGAAAGAACTTTTAGATGAAGTAAACTTTTGTTTTGTTTGCATTTTGCAGATATCCGTATATCCCTAACAACCTATAATATAATGTTGAATTTACAGGACTTACTAGTGCAAAAAAACATGCTGAGGTGCAGTTTATGTGCATTACAGACCACATGTAGAAGAATGCATCACCTGTTGTGATAATTAAGAGGAGAAAATCCCATTACCTTAATTTATCGTACAAAAAGGCAAAATCCAAACACGTCCTATAACTTACTAAAGCAGGGGTAGGCGCATACACAGCACACCTGGAAGCCATTACATCATGACCAAGCTTCTGCAGAGTTTGATGATGAGCTGATCATTAATTAGATCAGGTGTGCTGGAAGAGGGAAATATCCAAAACATGCAGGATACTGGCCCTCTAGGACCAGAGTTGCCCACCGCTGTACTAAACCAACCATATAATAAAAGCCAAGTGGCCGCTGTATGTGTGTGTGTGTGTGTGTGTGTGTGTGTGTGTATGTGTGTGTATGTGTGTCTGGGGATTCACACAAAATCCAGAAAGTGCTGACTGCTGCAGTTTGGCATGCTTATGTATTTTTGGTCAAGGAACAAACTAACGAAAGCGGCAAGTTGATAGTACCAATATTTTTTGAGGTATTAGTAATTTTGGAATACAATAGCCTTACAATCATGTGGCTATACCCAGAATACTTTGGCGGTGACTGCTGGACAAATGCGGTACAGCATGCACAAATACACAACAGCATAAAAACTACCACATCTAGAACCAGTGGATCCACACGAGTCAACGCGCTAGTTAGTATTTAATGTCAAAACTCCTATAAACATAATGTCAGTCCTTTAAGTATCAGAGTTCAATGAAAACACAGAAACCTCACACAAACTGTCAGCAGGTAAAGCCTTTATGGGTTCTAATTTTCTCAAATCAGTTCTGGCAATTCTTTGATATGAGTCCGTTTAATGTGTACGCAGAAATCGAACTTGAACAAACCATTTTGTTAATATGTAGATCAAGCTAATTTAGATGACAATAGCTATTCCTCGTCATTTCGATATAAACCACATCACAGCTGCAGCCGACTGAGAGATGAGCTTTATCATTAAAAAGGGGAAGGTAAGGGGAGAGTGAAGGCTCCGTAGAGACCACAGTGCATGTCTTTATTCCAGGTGTAGCGTTAATGGCTGTACATTTACAGGTTACAGGATTGTTATCTGTATTTTTTCCATGCAGATCGTGTTCTTTGAGGATAAGACTTTCCAAGGCTGGAGCTACAGACCTAGACCTAGACCTGCGCTCTTACTTAATCCGCTGTATCTCCATTAAAGTGGAGAGTGGCTGCAGGATGCTGTATGAGCGCCCAAGATCATCTGCAGTAGATGTGGTTTAAAGATAACATTAATTCATGCTGCACGGTAAATAACGCAGGCTCTTTAGAGTATAAACATCAGACTGTCAAGGCTTGGAAATAATAGCATTTTGCACCTACTCTCTGTAAATCTGAAGAAACACATCTAACAACCTCTGCATTATAATTCCATTACAAAAACCAAGTGATGCACTATTATTATTTAGACACCTAAGGTCCTAAAGAGTCCCATTCTCCAGTGAAAGACCACAGAGGGCACCAACCAGGCAGTAATTAAAGACTAAAAGACAAAAAGCAGAGATAAAAGGCTCATGATTTGGCAGTTGTATATTTAATGTCCGTGTATATCAATTATTGAAGGAAACCAGGAAAACAGCCAAGAAACCCATTTGTGGATATGAGCCCAAAGTCACAAAAGGAGACACAACCAGGCCAGAGTATTTAAATACTAAACACTAACACAACTTCATCAGATTTTATCCTTTTGATCCTCTTATAAGGTTTATAAAAAGTCCTGAAAGATCAGATTCTATCACAAGTGAAATTTTGGAGAGTGTGTCGAGGATTGTCCGTCATTTTCTGAGGCCTTCATGCTGTGGGAGTTCCAGTTGTGTGTGGGTCCTGTATGAGTAGCCCAACTACCACAGACCCAGGTCTTCCTGTGTTGTGGTGAGTACCACACCTCCACCTACACCAGCAGAGGGACCCTTTTGCAGGATCACCAAGTTCTAGAACAGTGAAGAACCCAACCAGATTCTAAATATGTATCGCATGACAGAATCACAATGAAACCGCTACAAACCCCTTCATCATCCCTTTTTCTCCTAAACCAACATCAGCTTTGGCATGAAGAGTCTTGGCTTTAAACTACCCACAGTTCCTGAACCGTTTTAGAACTTTAGTGTCCAAAAAGGCAATTTGCAGACAATCCACCTGCCTTTTTTCTGTTGAGATACCTCATCTGTGTGTGGTACTCATATACATTAGGTTGTTTTTTTTTTGTCTACAATAACATGGCTTATTATTGTTATTTATTTATTAATTTATTATTTTTTAGTTTATTTTGATTTTTCTCTCAGTGTCTATAAAGTGCTCAGCACATCTTAAAACAAAATAGATTCACAGTCCAACAAAATAAGCTCTTATCGGCCCATTTTCACATTATTATTATTATTATTATTATTATTATTATTATTATTATTATTATTATTATTATTATTATGATTATTATTATTATTTTATTTTTTTATTTATTTATTACACATTTAGACAAAACCCCAAAAGCACCAGAATAATTCAGTTTGATTGTTTTTGGGGAGGATATATTGCCCACAATTGTTGGCTTGGAAAAACTCTTGACGTTTCAGCACATGGCATCAGTTTAATAAAAACAGAACATCAGCATTGTTTTGACATCCTTTTGTCTCGTTGAAATGACATCTAATTTATAAATACTGCATAAGTGAGTTTTATCTCATATTTTGTCATATATTTTCGGTTATTGTCTTTTTAAATAGAGTTCATGCATGTAAAGAGTATGAAGGAATATTTATTCGAATACAAAATTTGCACATTTTTTATCAATCCAATAAGCCAACAATAATAAACATCTGCTACATTTTGTAATAAATACTGTAGGATGGTTGTTGCTAAATCAGAGGTTAGAATGCAGGTGTTACCTTTTTTTGTGTTAAGCCTCTTATTGTGACTACAGCATGATTTCATCGACTTCAGCTCAGAGCTTGTCAAAACTGCCATTTGCATGTATGCACCATAGGCATGGATGGAACTGCAAAACATTATTTCACATTCCTTATATGCAATGAAAGAAGGAAAAACATAGATGCTTAACATAATCTCTGCAAGAGGGTGAGCTGTTGGTATCAGCAGTGTTGTCTATTTACTTCTTACTTTTTTTCTTTTATTATATCTCTATGTTGCTTTTATGTATGCAGTGTGCTTTATATGTGGATTTGCTTAGTATATGAAACTGGTTTTACTATCATTTTGATTAGATTTCCTTAGAGGAGGAAATCTCAATGGGAAATTCATGGCTTAATAAAGAATAAATAAAATTGATAAACAAAGCAACATTTGGCATGTTGTATGTCTGTCGATAAACTCCATTCTGTGTTTGGAGGTAAAAATGAATTTACACATTTAACACATGAATCACAAAAGGCATATTTTGCAAGATATTGCTCTAATTTACACATTACAGATCACTTTTACTAAGTTTGGAGTCAAAACTTTTAGCATCTTCAATACGATCAGTATTTGATACCAACACAAACCAATGGAAAAGAAATTTGTGTTTAACTAAAAAAAAAAATCCTCCAAAATTTGCGTGTTATTTTTTTTATTGCATATTGGTATTATGTTAGGTAGAAAGTGATGATGGTTTGTCATTTTGCATCCATGTGGACTAAACAGTGGCTGAGGGTTAGATACTTGGCACTGCTAAACAACTATTGTTTGTGTAAAGTCTATTCAGTGAGTAAGAACAAAGGGCAGAGTCTGGATGAATATTGGAATTATAATAACGGTTACATGCACTGCTAACCATGCATTTGGTAGCATTGTCTCTGCCATGTATAAAGAGTACTGCATTTGTTACTGCGCTTAGCATTTTAAGCACCACAGATGGAGAAGGTGAGAATCCACAGTGTACAGTTATGTGTGGTACATGAGACGTCGAAGTCAGATGTGTTAAGTGAAAACACAGATGTAGGGAAAAACACAAATGTGATTGTGTGTGTGATTCTTCCAGATCGTGTTTTACGAGGATAAGGACTTCCAAGGGAGGTCCTACGACTGCAAAGGGGACTCTGCTGACCTGCAGAGCTACATACGAAGATGCAACTCTCTCAAAGTGGAAGGTGGCTGGTGGGTTCTGTATGAGCGCAACAACTACACAGGCTACCAGTATGTGGTTGGTCCAGGAGAGTATAACATCTATCACCACTGGATGGGCTTCAACAACTGTGTGAGATCCTGCAGAATCATCAAAAATGTAAGTCACCAAGTGCAATAATAACAGAAATGAATGTCACTTTTTGTCATCATCACTCAGTTTCCACTCAACGTACTGACTGGTTTCCTTTTAGGCTAAAGGGCCACACAAACTGATGCTGTTTGATCAGCCACAGTTTGGTGGACGATCTCTGGAGCTGACAGAGAACATCAAATCTGCACCTGAAAAAGGGCTCAGACTTGAGGTTCAGTCCTGCAAGATCCTAGAGGGGACCTGGGTGTTTTATGAACATCCCAACTTCAGTGGTCGCCAGTACCTGCTGGAGAAGGGAGAATACCAGCACCACACTGAGTGGGGAGCTCTGAGGGCAACTGTGGGCTCCATCAGAAGAATTATAGAGCAGTCAGATCCAGACAATGCCCAATAAACGTCTTTAATGCAGACTGAGTGTGTATGAATCTCTTGTTACATATGTACACATACACTACCTATATGTAAAATGAAAATATAAAGTAGAGGATTAAATCATTTTGAAAAAGTGTTGCAAAGTAGTATGCAGTACATATATATAGTGTAATATTCTTTGTATGGTCAACATCCATCATGTGCAACTACCTGAACATATTACTACAATTAAACAGTTTTAAAAGCCTTTTAAGATCATAAAAATATAGTCTTAACCCTGCATACCTTTCTGCTAATCTAACATTGTCCAAAGCTAAAATGACTGCAGTCTAAATAAATGCACTCTGCATTAATTCAGTATTTGTTTACTGTTAGAGAAAGAGTCTGATACACGTCAAAAGTCATTTTGAAGGTTTTAGTGAATTAGAAACTGCTGAGGTTCACTGGTCATGATACTGTCACTGTCTTTAGTCATGATTTAGGTATAGTGCTACAACTGTCAAATGAATAAGCGATTGAACAGAAAAGACTAGACTAGACTAGACTAGACTAGACAAGAATAGAATAGAATAGAATAGAATAGAATAGAATAGAATAGAATAGAATTTTCCAGCAAGAAACATACACAGACATAAACAAGGCAAAACAAGTTTATCTGAATAACACAATACCTACACATGGTAATTCAAAGTGCTTTACAACATAGAAAATCAAAACATGACTCCAGATAGACATGGATATTATGAACTGCAGCATCAGGTCAGATATCTGTAAGGGATAGAACCATTAAACTTGCAAAGTGAATGCATTGTTACAACATGATTTCTTCATATCATCATTATCACCAAGTGTATTTTATCACACAGTCCTAAGCCCACTTTGTCAAACACACAAAGAAGCAACACATCTGCCAGTTTATTAAAGACCCAAACCTCCACCAGCGACCAAATCATCTACTATTCTATTTTTTTTTTCTTCTTCCCCTTGTCTTGTCCAGCATCCTAACAGCAGAATGGTAGTCTGGCTGCCTTTTGGTGCTGAACAAATTTGCTTTGCCAAGGGTAACTTCATAAAGTATATGAAGCTCCCCTTGATATTCTACTGTGTTTATTATGCGTTTTGTTGAACCACATTTCGATGCCGAACCTGACCTGGGGGGGGGTGAAGGGGAGAGAGCAAGAGAGAAGAAGGTGGCAAAGACCCTCACAAGGAAGTATCAACAATACAAACAGTAACAATCATGGTGATAATTATAATGGTAACAGTAACTACAACCAGAACTGAGTAAACTGGGCAGAAGAAAGAGAAAACAAAACAAAACAAAATAAAACTACAAAAAAATACAATAACATACATAAGACCTATTAAATGATGAATATGAGAAAAGAAAGCATGAACAAAATATTGTATACCACGTTCACACAAATAATACCAGAAACAAATCCACACAACATCAGTTGTTCACATTCATCTGCTGTGACAGAGTGAACCAGGCAACCAGACTGAGGTGAAGAACACACACATGCAACCGCAACCGCACTCCCTCCAAGGATCAGGGACCGACCAAGAGGGCCCCAAGGCCCGGCCATCCAGCAGACACCACAGAGAGGGGGGATCATCTACTATTCTAAAATGTTTAATACCTGTTGATCCACTAATCCTATCAATACATGTAAAAAATTGGTGTAAAATGCAGTTTGTCATCTTTTCATGGTCATCAGATATGACCCATTTGGGTGTTCAGAGACTCTGTAGTGAACGTGGAAACACCATCATCTTCTACAACATTGATTCACCACTAAAATCCATGGAGGTTGATAAATGACAGTGGATGGAGACACTTGTTTATTCAGTTAATGGTATATTTGTTGGAAAAGTCACTTTTTCTTTAGTTTTCTCTGTTTTGATATAATAGTCTTTGAATTAACTCTGAGTTTTCATGAATGTCTAAATCAAATGTAGGAAATTAAATAAAGAAAAATACATGATTTACTTTAAAAAAAAAAAAAAAAAAAAGAGAATAAATAACTGGTGCATTGACCGGTTGGAAACCACAGGTCATATTAATACCAATATCCAGGAACTGTTCCATTCCTGTTTTTATCTTCATTTCCCGTCATGCAGTGTGGTACCACGTTTCCCATCAACCATAATGGGCATAGCAATGTGACTGTAAGGCTATTGTATTCCAAAATTACTAATATCTCCCAAAATGTTGGTCCTATCAACTTGCCGAGATATTTAATATAGAGATGGGACTATGTATGGACTTCTTCAACTGTAGGTACCAAATTGTCCAGTTAAAAAGGTTTTAATTTCTCAGAACTGTGCAGATACACACAAAGATGCTCTGAGACCTTCCAGTATTATGATATATTAGAGGAAATGGTGATAAGTCATTGAAGAAAGCTTAACTAGAGAGAAAAATTCTTTTGGGAAGTCACAGAAAAAATGATTAGACCATCAAAAGTCATCAAAAACAATGGTTATGCAATCAAGTACTAACTCCTGTGTGCATCATGTGACTAAAACAGACAGAAAACAAAACATGGAATGCCTAAAGTATGGAAGTAAATCTGTGTCATCAGATTTTGAATTACAAAAGCCACTGAATTTCTAGCATTGATTTTTTTTGCACTGAAATTAAGTATCTGAATTTTTTGCATCTGAATTTTTGCACCTGAATGTTTGCATCTGAATTATTTGCATCTGATTTTTTTAAATTCTAAATTTATGAACATAGTTGAATTCAGAGACAAACAATTCAGATACTTAACTTCAGTGCAAAAAAAAAAAAATCAGATGCTTAATTTCAGTGCAAAAAAAAAATTCAGTTACTTAATTTCAGTGCAAAAAAAATTCAGATACCTAATTTCAGTGCAAAAAAAAATTTTAAAAAATCAAATACTTAATTTCAGTGCAAAAAAAAAAATTCAGTTACTTAATTTCAGTGCAAAAAAATTAAGATACCTAATTTCAGTGCAAAAAAAAAAAAAAAAAAAAAAAAAATCAGATACTTAATTTCAGTGCAAAAAAAAAAAAAAAAAATTCAGTTACTTAATTTCAGAGGAAAAAAAAAATCAGATACCTAATTTCAGTGCAGAAAAAAAATTCAGATACTTAATTTCAGTGCAAAAAAAAATTCAGATACCTAATTTCAGTGCAAAAAAAAAAAAAAATCAGTTACTTAATTTCAGTGCAAAAAAAATTCTGTGACTTAATTTCAGTGCAAAAAAATTCAGTTACTTAATTTCAGTGCAAAAAAAAAAAATTCAAATGCTTAATTTCAGTGCAAAAAAATTCAGACAATTTCAGTGCAAAAAAAAAAAATTCAGATACTTAATTTCAGTGCCAAAAAAAAAAAATTCAAATAATTAATTTCAGTCAAAAAAAAATTCAGTGCTACAAATTCAGTGTCTTCTATAATTCAATATCTGTTGACACAGATTTACTTCCATATAAAAGCATTGTTTTTGGCAGTACAGTGCCATTGCCAGTGCCAGCTATTGATGTAAGAACTGAAGTGATTTTGGTTATTATCAAGAAAACACTGAAAATGTCTTGATATCAGCTCTGAAATTAAACTCTCATGAGCTATTTTTGTTGTTATCATTATATTTGTCCAAAGAAATGTACCTTTAGTTGTACCAGGCATTAAAACAAACAAGAAATCAAAGAAAACAAGGGGTGGTCTAATCATTTTTTCCATGACTGTAGCACTGGGTCTTTATAGGTTAATACACTTCCATCGAAGCTTCTATTAAACTCTGCAAACACACACGTCTTTATTTGACAAATGAATGACTACACTAATGCTGCTCCTTTTCCAATCTGGTGAAACAGCTTCCAAACATCTAAACAACTGCCCCCCCTAGAATAAACTCCTCCATTGTTGCACACTTTGAGAAACAAACCGTTCTGTGTCTTCATGGATCTTCAGAGCTGGTCTGAGAGCAGTCAGCTGACTATACTGGTGGGGCGTGACAGTCTGAATGCCCCTGCCCCTCTGAACACAGACGTTAAAGCTCATACCACTGTGCTATGTGGCCACAAGCCAACTCCACAGTACCAGCCTTGATACCAGCTGCAAAGGAGACAATTTCAAATCAATCAATAAATAGTTTCTGGAATCACGTATTGAGAGTTAAAAAGGTCAACCTTTTGCAACTGTGAGTAAACACTGTATAAGCAGAGCATTATCAGCCATTGTGCAGATATAAATGCTGAGGCAATTAAAACGACAATGATGCCCCTGGCAGTGCATTTCACCGTGCCCACATACAGTGTATATATAAATCTGGACCATCCCGGTGGGCAATATTATCTATGTGACAGTTGGAATAAACAAACACTTATTAAACGTCGGTCTGAGGCCCAAACATGGATCGTGTAGGGAAGGTAAGAAGAAGATAACAGATGGTTACATAAGAGGAAGTGGGATGCAACTGCTTTTTATTATTACATTTTAAATTGTTGTAAAATGATTTTAAGATTTTATTTTTGGAGCTGCTGAGATGGTTTGTAAAGACATATCCAGTATACAGCATGTGAATTGGATAGTTTTTTTTTTGTTTTTTTTTTGTTAATTTTATATATTTAACCCTTTATAGGACACTCTGCAAAATGCAAATGCAAAACATTAACCTTAATGTGTCATTGAAGGACTTTATTACTTTTGTGGAATTTTTCAAATTTTTTTTATTGTGATGTAGAAAATCAAGGTCAGTGGAGTTATTGTATTTAGTTCCTTGCCTGTAAGTGGCAAAAAAAAAAAAAAAAAAAAATCCAAGACGTATATATAAAATAATACAAGAAAAACCCGTACTGTGAAAGGAACATTTAAAGCAGTTACTCTTACTGTTCATGCAGAGGTGGACCTAACAGACCCTACAGACCACACTGGACCTCAGACTGCTGTCTCACTGTCCTCACTGTCTTGTAATATGTTTGGAAATGACCAAAAATAGTCACTTGCCTGATAAAAGGTTAACATCTATTTGACTTGGAGAGTTATTAAGAGCAAGCTGATATTTATATTTGTATCTTGTAAAAATGTGAATCCATTTAAATGTAAGACCTCGCTGGATTTATGCTAATCTGTCTGACCAGCTATTAGCATCATTTGATTTATTACATAGTTTGCATAATGTGTGGTGTATGAAAACTCTATGCATGCACCAAAAGCTAAGATGAGTCCAGAAAAGACCTTTGCCTCATTTATAAATGTGCAGGAGTTCGTACAACCCATTCTACCTCCATTATTCTTCCTTCTTCCTTTTGCAGATTATTTTTTACGAGGACGTAAACTTCAAAGGCCGTTATTATGAATGCACCGCTGACTGTACTGAGCTGAACACCCATTTCAATTACTGCAACTCTGTTCGTGTGGAGAGCGGGGCCTGGGTTCTGTTCGAGAAGCCTAACTACTTGGGTTACCAGTACATCCTGACCAGGGGGGAGTACCCCAACTACCAGTCCTGGATGGGCTACAATGATGCCATCAGGTCATGCAGGATCGTGAGAAATGTAAGTTTGTGGAGTCGACATTCGTGCATTCTGATGATTTTTTCTGACCTGTGTAGTGTTGTTGATGTGGGTATTTGCTTCTCAGACCACTGGTTTGTTCAGAGTGCGCGTCTATGAGCGTCCTGACTTCAGTGGACAGATGCTGGAGTGCACTGAAGACGTCAACAACCTGCCCGAGCGCTGGCAGCTCCGTGACGTCCACTCCGCCAACATCCTGGACGGCGCTTGGGTCTTCCACGAGCTCCCCAACTTCCGTGGACGCCAGTACCTGCTGGAGAGGGGAGAGTACCGCCGTTTCAACGAGTGGGCAGCCATGAGCCCCGCTGTGGGGTCCTTCCGCCGAGTCCATGAGTTTTAGACTGTCTCTCTCTCAGTTGATGTTGTACTTAATTGTTCTTTGCACATTTAATAAAAAAGTTTTGTGCTCAGTAAATGCACTCCTCTGTTTGCTTGTAGTTTTTTGTTCTGTTTTATTGTTTTATTTCAGTCTGAAGAACAAACACAGTCCACAGATCCACCCAATCCATAAATCCAACAATCACTCCATAAAATGAAAATTTATAACTCAAACTTCGCTAATTAAATTGTTAATTTATACGGTCAGACTGAAAAAGAGTAGGCTGAAGCTTTCTGCTTATTTTGCCTACCCTTTATACATGATCTTACAGGACGTACTCAACTTTAACAAACAAAATACAGGGTGGGGAAGCAAAATTTACAATATTTTGAGGCAGGGATTGAAAGACAGTGTATGACCAATTAGTTTATTGAAAGTCATGAGAATTTATTTGCCACAAGAAAATATACATAATAGAAAATGTTTTTATTCTATGTGTCCTCCTTCTTTCTCAATAACTGCCTTCACACGCTTCCTGAAACTTGCGCAAGTGTTCCTCAAATATTCAGGTGACAACTTCTCCCATTCTTCTTTAATAGTATCTTCCAGACTTTCTCGTAATAGTTTTGCTCATAGTCATTCTCTTCTTTACATTATAAACAGTCTTTATGGACACTCCAACTATTTTTGAAATCTCCTTTGGTGTGACGAGTGCATTCAGCAAATCACACACTCTTTGACGTTTGCTTTCCTGATTACTCATATGGGCAAAAGTTTCTGAAAAGGTATGGATAATAGTGTTAGGTATGATTATGACATCAGTATATGTTTGGTTTCAAAACAACTGACGTAGTGCCTGCTGAGAAAAAACAACTAAATGTTCATTGTAAATTTTGCTTCCCCATCCTGTATATTCACACCGATAATGAAAACAATATGAATGCTGAAATAAATATTAAATGTTGCGCACAAACTTAAGACTTAAAGTTCATGTATCTATTAAGAGTTATATTTATAAATGTTTTTTTTTAAGGTGAGAGAGGTACATAATTTCAACAATTTCAATTTCCTCTGACAGACCTATTGGATTTCATAATGTTTGTTCTAAATATTTTCTTTGTGAATATTTCAGTCCCTCTAAGACAGGGGTGTCAAACTCATTTTCTTCCAGGGGCCACATTCAGCCCAATTTAATCTGAAGTGGGCCGGACCAGTAAAATAATAGCAAGACAGCCAATAAATAATGACAAGTCCAAATTGTTTTAGTGCAAAAATCAACATTCAATTCTGCCAATATTTACATTTACAAAACTATCCAAACAAAAAGGATGTGAATAACCTGAAAAATTAAATTTGTTAAGAAATATAAGTACAATGTTATCAATATTATGCCTCGACTTATCATTTTTAAATGTGTATTACAGATCAGATCTACAAAGGCACAAAACGTTTAGTAACAGGCAAAATATTGTTAAAATTGCACTTAATTTTCTTTAGACATTTCAGGTTGTTCATGTTTGTTGAGGTTATTCATATTTTATTGTTAAAGGATAGTTTCTGAATGTAAGTATTTTCAAAATTTAATGTTTTTTGCACTAAATCAAAGAGAAAAAAACTGGCATTGTCATTATTTATAGATTATTATGATTTTATTTTTGAGTTCGATGCCTTAATTTGAACTTTGCAAATTCATCCCGCGGGCCGGATTGGAACCTTTGGAGGGCCAGTTTTGGCCCCCGGGCCGCATGTTTGACACCTGTGCTCTAAGATCATACTGACTGTCTTTAATTTTGAACATTTCTTGGATTGCTCTCGACATGAGGTTTTTTTTTTAACATTGAAAATTATTTTATAGTGGGTTTATAGCTGATCATCTGTGGAAGTTTAAAGGGGTCATATTTTGCTAAACCCACTTTTATTAGTCTTTGGTACATTTATTTGTGTATTTGGACCGTAATAGTTCATAAAGTTTGAATTTGAACCCTCCAGGTGCTGCAAAGCTATCTTTATATTAATTTTGGCAAAAATCAAGTGGATTTCTACAACCTGTTTTAATTCCTTCTTAATTTGTTACGTCTATAACTAGTTACATCACGACATTTGCACATATAAGATGGGGTGGGAAGTGGCATATTTGCATTTAAAGAGCCAGCGCTCAAAACAACCTTTATTTATTTGTTTGTTTGTTTGTTTGTTTATGTATTTCGAGCATGCAAAGAAACAAAATAAAACAAAACGAAGCAAATTAAGACAAAAACAAAATAGCATTTAAATGAAAAGAATCTATCTTCAAGTACGTGCAAGTCTGAATTTTGCAAGGTTGCAAAGGCGTAGGGAGAAGTATAAACTTATTTAATCCTACCCCTGTCTTTTTGTTTTCTGGTGTCGTTACTCAGAAATAGGGCTGAAGACGGACCTGTGGAGTTTAATTAATGAAGAATACAGATCCAAACATAGCATTTACAGTTTATGTAGACCACAGGAAAATGTTTTAAAATGCATAATTCCATTTAAAAAAGCAAAATATGACTCCTTTAAATTACATAGAAAAATCACAAAACCTGCATCCCTACATAGTCAATGACAGTGTGCACAGCCACAGCCATGTTTATCATGCATGACTAAAAGACTCCCCATGAATCTTCTTCAGTGTGAATATTTTCATTCTCTGCGTGAAAACAGTTATTAGTCATCTATTCAGTTATTTGCTTTTATTTTTCTGTGACATGATTCAGTTCCTTATAGCAGTTAAAGACAATAATTGTAAAATGCAAAAAACTACAGAGTAACTCCTTTGCTTATAGAATATTACATAATATACAGGTACTACTATTAAGTTTAGGTTTAGGATACAACTTGTAAAAAAAACTTAGTGGTGCTCATGGATGTGACAGTTAAGTCGGTTTAAGTAAAAGCATGTTAGTCGTATCTGAAAAATGTATTTAAAGTACAAGAAGTAAAAGTAGTCATTGTGCGGTCAGTGTTTTATAATTAAATAGTGTTTTTAGATTCATTGCTCCTGCAATAATTCATATGTTGTACTGGAGCTCATTGGAATGACTTCACTGTCTTGGGAGAATTCATCTCGCTCCTTTTCGAATGTTTTCCTTCCTTTTTTGTATAAATCTTCTTGTGGTTTGGTTTTAATGTTATATTTGAAATAACAAACCAACAAATATCTTTAAAATGTTATGTTATCATGAGCTCAGGAAATCAACCTTATTTTCAGCTTTGTGACATTTTGCAGCTATTCTAAGAAAATTTTAAAGAGTTTATTTATAAAAGAAAATATATACCTTCAGTTTATCACATTAAAAATGCAGATGTTGGTTTTCGTTGGACAAGAAGGTGATGAAAATCTGAAAAGTGAGCTGAAACTAAAGTCCTCAATAGCAGAGTAAATACAGCAATACTGGTGATGAATAAAAGTATGACAGTTTCTCAGATGTGAAAAGTGGTTGAGTGTGAATTCAACCTACATTTCCAAGTTGGAAAACAGACAAATAAAATAAATAACATTTTCTGATAAAACTTACAGCAACAAACCTGAGTAGAAACATGACCATTTTAACTGTGTATTCAAGCAGACAGAAACACTCCAGTTACGTACAAGTAGATCATATTTATGCTTAAGTCCTTTAGTATTACAATATTACAGTATTCCACCTGTAAAAATAGGAGATTCCTGCAGTTGCATAGAATGTGCAAATTAAAAGTATTACATCCTTCTCCTTGGTTTAAACATAATGTAGAACATAATGTAAAAAAAGAGAGACATTTGCAACATAGAAGAGGAGGTTTGCAGTTTTTCAACAACCACAGGTCCATTCACATGCAAAACGACATACACTGCAAACATGCAAAAGTGCAAACAGAACAGGACTAGTTCCATAGTTTGGTCATTTTAATTCTTCATTTTAATTCTTCATTTTAATTCTCGGTGAGCTGCAGTCTTGCGCTGATCTCTGAGGTGTTTGCAGACAGGTCCACCACTACCTGATGCTACTGTACCTACTGTAACCTGCCCCAAACATCAGCGCACACGGTTCCGTGGCAGAGGAGTACAGGAGGGAGGTCACAGAGAGCTGCTAAACCTGGGCACAAAGAGCTGCAGCCTGCTGATGACTCAGTGGGATTTGCCAGTAAGAGCCTGGAGCATGCCAGCTGCTGTTAGTGCTGACGCTCGTCTCACTGGAACAACACTGTGACCCCAAAAAACAAAAAGGGAGTCCAGCCAGCACGTTCTCCCAGCTGGAGTTATTCACATCTAAAGCCGCTTTGTTTACTGCAGCCCCTAACACGCATAACATGCAAATGAGAAACAGAGAGAGAGAGAGAGATGATATGTTTTCAGCTGGAGTTAGTCATCACATTGAGCTAGTGGGTACCCTCTAGTGGAGGATGTTTTCAGGTGCAACACACTGGAGTGGGTTATCTGAGATACTGTACAGGTCTTATGTGTACTGTGTGTTTTCTTTCTTTCTTTCTTTCTTTCTTTCTTTCTTTCTTTCTTTCTTTCTTTCTTTCTTTCTTTAAACTGTTTAATATATGTTGATTCACTCATTCTATCAATACATAGAAATAATTGGTGTAAAGTACGGTTTGTCATCTTTTCATGGTCATCAGATATGACCTATTTGGACGTTCAGAGGCTTTGTAGTGAACTTTGAAACACCGTCATCTTCTACAATATTGATTCACCACTAAAATCCATGGAGGCTGATAAATGACAGTGGATGGACATATTTGTACATTCAGCTAATGGTATATTTGCTGAAAAAGTCACTTTTTCTTTAGTTTTCTCTGTTTTTGATATAATGGCAATCAACTTCAGTCTGAGCTTTTATGAACACCTGCATGATCAGTGAATTAAATATAGGAAAATACCTGATTTTCACTGAAAAAATGCAAAATACAGAGAATAATATTACAAAAAATGGCAATAAATAGCTTGAGAGAGATTCTTTCTTTCTTTCTTTCTTTCTTTCTTTCTTTCTTTCTTTCTTTCTTTCTTTCTTTCTTTCTTTCTTTCTTTCTTTCTCTAAACTGTTTAATATATGTTGATCCACCAACTCTATCAATACATAGAAATAATTAGTGTAAAAGGCAGTTTGTCATCTTTTCATCTAGACTAGACTAGACTAGACTAGACTAGAATAGACTAGACTAGAATAGAATAGAATAGAATAGAATAGAATAGAATTTTCTAGTTAGCACAAGAAACATACATAAATATGAGCAAGGCAAAGCAAGTTTTATTTGAATAACACAATACCTACACATGGTAATTCAAAGTGCTTTACAACATAGAAAATCAAAACATGACTCCAGATAGACATGGATATTATGAACTGCAGCATCAGGTCAGATATCTGTAAGGGATAGAACCATTAAACTTGCAAAGTGAATGCATTGTTACAACATGATTTCTTCATATCATCATTATCACCAAGTGTATTTTATCACACAGTCCTAAGCCCACTTTGTCAAACACACAAAGAAGCAACACATCTGTCAATTTATTAAAGACCCAAACCTCCATCAGCGACCAAAATCCTCTACTGATCTAAAATGTTTAAAACCTGTTGATCCACTAATCCTATCAATATAAGTGAAAAATTGGTGCAAACTGCAGTTGGTCATCTTTTCATGGTCATCTGAAATGACCCATTTGAACGTTCAGAGACTCTGTAGTGAATGTGGAAACACCGTCATCTTCTACAACATTGATTCACCAGTAAAACCCATGGAGTTGGATCAATGACAGTGGATGGAGACACTTGGTTTATGCTCAGTTTATGATATATTTTTTTTTGAAAAAGTCACATTTTCTTCATTGTTGTCTGTTTTTGATATAATGACAGTCAACTTTAATCTGAGCTTTTATGAACATCTGTATGATCTGTGAATTAAATGTAGGAAAATACCTGATTTTCATTGAAAAAAATGCAAAATACACAGGATAATATTACAAAAAATGGAAATAAATAGCTTGAGAGAGATTAAATAGAGAGAAAAATTCATTTGGGAACTGACACAGAAGTAGCAAAGGGTCTTTAAGGGTTAATATACGAAAACATCCATGTAATTCATCTAATTCCAAAGGCATTTTGGAAGCAATCTACCCTCTTTCTTTCTTTCTTTCTTTCTTTCTTTCTTTCTTTCTTTCTTTCTTTCTTTCTTGTGAGTCCTGGTGTTTAAGGGAGGGGGTGGATGTGAATGTGCTGTTGGATTTACAGTACAGATGTTTGATGGTTTAAGCTCATCTTTTGACACCAGTGACCTTGACACTTTAAGACAGGAGTGTCAATCATACGGTTCATGGGACAAAACCGGCCCACCAAAGGGTCCAATCTGGCCAATGGGATGAATTCATGAAATGCAGAAATTACACTGAAGATGTTAACAGTCCAGGGTGTCCAAATCATTTTAGTTCAGGGGCCACATGCTGCCTAAGTCAGTCTCAACACCAATAAAATCCTAATAACCTACAGAGAATGTCAACTTCCAAACTTTGTTTTAATGTACAAAAAAGAGAAAATGTTTATATTTACAAACTATCCTTTCACAAAAAATGTGAATAACCTGAACAAATGTGAACAACCCAAGGTTATTATCGTTAACAAAAACGAACAAAATGATGAAAACTAAGATTGTAAAAACATTTTCGTTACCTGAAATAAATAAAAACTCTAATTAAAAGAAAAAAATGATAACTAACTGAAACTGTATTGTGAGCTTACAAAACTAACTAAAACGTATAAAAATTATGGATAGAATTCCCTTAGTTTTCGTCTTTGTCAGTGTCAATTGATATCATATTGATTTATTTCGCTCCAGCAGTTTTAGCTAGCAGCACCATAGGACACTAAACAGTCTGTCATGTCTGGTCACTGTGGTTTCCAGTCTTCTTCTGGTCCTAACTCTACCTGGAACATACAGACTAAAGGTGGGACACAGCAGCACAGTCCTGTCTGGGATTGACTTTAGTGATGAGTGGAGTCGCTTTTTTTGTTTTTGTTTTGTTTTGTTTTTTTTTGTGCACTGTGTGTGTGTGACAGAGACAGAGCGGAGCTAAAGGACAGCATCAGTGTTGAACTAGCATCCAGGTAAAAATTGGAGAGTTTATCACCATGAAAAGACCTTCCAAGCCCTGAACTGCACAGTTTAGAAGAGGAGAAAAGAGAAGGATGAAAACTAATCCAATTACAGAGGTATGGAACCTGTTATAATGTTAAAAAACGTTTGATGTTACTAGCTACAGCTACCTAAACTTAAATGTAGCAAAGTTGGCTAATAACGGAACTGTAGATGATTAAGATATGAGAGATCTGCTAAGGTGTGGTTTACTGCTGAAAGACTGAGTTATATGTGTTTATAAGTGGTTTATATGTGTTTCTATATGGTTTCTATATGTTTCTGTGCGGTTCACTGCTGGTTAGCTGGTTGATGTATATTTCTATCTGGTTTAACTGCTGGTTAGCTGATTTATATATGTTTGTATGCAGTTTACTGCTGGTTGGCTGGTTTATATATGTTTCTATCTGGTTTAACTGCTGGCTGCTTAGTGCATCTCCTCGCACGCTTTGCACATCTTCACATTGTTTTCACGTAAGTGACGTTGTGTATGGATCGCACCCTCCCCCAACCTGCTATAGGGAATTTATACATCCTACTGTACATGTGTTTGTGTCTCTGCTCAGTCAATGAGCCGCTCTAACCTGACCCCCAAATAAAGTGTCCAGAGTAACCCACTGATTCGCCCCTCACTAATTTCTTTGAATAGGATGGTGAGGAAGATAAAATATATGAAATAACTAAAACTAATACTAAAACTAGACTAAACTAAAACTAAGCATTCAGAAAAAAACAATAACTAATAAAAACTAACAAACCTTCTCTAAAAACTAATTAAAACTAACTGAATTAGAGAAAAAAAAGTCAAACCTAATTAAAACTAAACTATAATTAAAAATCCAAAACTATTATAACCTTGGAACAACCTGAAATTTCTTCAGAGACCTTAGTGCACTTTTAACAATATATGATATTACAAATAGAATATATTACTAAATGTTTTGTGTATTTGTAGATCTACTGTGATCTGTAAGTTGTAATGCACATGTGTAAATGATAAGCTGAGGCATAGTTTTGTTAAAATTGCACTTATTTTTCTTAATAAATTTCATATTGGGGTTGTTCATGTTATTTACATTTGTTAAAGGATAGACTGTAGATGTGAACATTTTCATAGTGTTATTCCACTTTTTTCACTGTCATTTCTGGTCCAGACCACTGGAAATCATATTGGGCAGTATTTGGCCCCTGAACTAAAATAAATTTGACACCCCTGACTTATAAGGTGGTGTAAAAAAAATCTGTGTCTCTGTTTTTTTTTATTCTTTGTTAGCCAGGTAACATGAATCATAATTAGTAATTAATATTAAACAGACATGAAAGCCTTGAAAAACAGCCAGGACAAAAAAGGTCAATTATGTCTACTTTTCACCCATTGTCTTGCTTTAGATGCATTGTTGTAAAAATACTCTTTGGTGAATGATAAAGGAGTTCATTCCTGCAGTGCTGCACAGAGTCATGTGGATGGTTAATTGGCCTTACATTCAGGTTAAAGGTTGAGATAATTAAAAAAACAGGCATTGGCTTAATGAGGAGAAAACATCAATATAGATAATGCAGTGAGCATCAATAGTAAAAATCGAAGTGTTTCATCATTGAGACTAAAGGAGTATTGCCAAAGCACAAGCAGTGTCTTTGACACTAATTCAGGCTGATACACCCAGAAAAAAGATTTAATGACTAAAAAGTAAATAAAAGCTCTCAAAACAACACTGTGTTCTTGCATAGTGGATTGGATTAAGCTTTAACCCATAAAGATCCAAATGGCCACTGGTAATTAAAATCATCTACTGATGTAAAATGTTTAATAACTTCTGAACCACTAATCCCATCAATATATGAAATAATTGGTGTAAATGCAGTTTTCGTCTTTCATGGTCATCAGATATGACCCATTTGGACGTTCAGAGGCTTCATAGTCAGCGTGGAAACCCTGTCACCTTCTACAACATTGATTCACCAGTAAAACCCATGGAGTTGGATCAATGACAGTGAGTGGAAATGCTCGTTTTTATGTTCAGTAATGATATATTTTGCTGAAAAATTTCTTTTTCTTCAATTTTCTCTGTTTTTGATATAAAACCCTTAACTTTAATTTGCGCTTTTATGAATATCAACATGATCAGTATATTAAATATAAGAGAATACCTGATTTTCACTAAAAAAATGCAAAGTACAGAGGGGAATATTCTAATAAATGGTGATAAGGTTAAATACAGCGAAAAACTCATTTTGGGGCATAAAAGTAGCACTGGGTCTTTATGCGTTTAAACAACATCAGCAAGACTTTTTGGATGCAAGATTGTTGATTGTGGTTTGACAAAATGATAATTTTTCAACTAATGTATTAAAATATAAAAAATGGGAGGTGTCATTCCAATGAACTCAAACATTTGATTTAGAAAATTAACATTGACATTAGGATTAGTGATTTTGAATTGTTTTCATGTATGTTTTAATTGTAAATATTAAGAACTGTTTTGTGATTCACACAGACAACACCTCAAATGTCAAAGGAAGTTTTGCCTTGAAACATGTTTGCTTCAGGACATTTTCCCCCTAAGCCCCCCCCCCCCCCCATTTCTTCAGTTATTTATAGCCTCTGTGGGTATGACTTTTCTCAGCAGCTGAGACAAGCTATATTATATCCAGAGAAAGAATTTTGTTTCTGGCTACGAGAGTTACCTTGTATGGACACAATGGATAGATGGGAGAAGAAAGATGGACAGAGCAAGAGGGAGGTGAAACAAAAACACTCAGATAAAACAGAAACAGATGAGACTAATTCTGCTACAGCTGGGGATGATTAAATTCTGCTAAAACACACACTGTGTTGCACAGAAAGCTAAAAAAAACAAAACAAAACAAAAAACATGATATGAGACATTTGCTGGCAAAGTCCTGTATAGTGTTGGAGCAGATTACATTGGAAAAACACCCAACATGATGTAAGCATTTTTTCCTGGATATGCACCCCAGCAATATTCCTAATGGCCCGTTCAATAAGTGATGATTGCCGGTGCACTGCAGGCAGCTGATGAAAGGTTGTGATATGACACCTTGGCTTGTTTGAAGCACGCACTTCCACCTGAATCTGATTCAGGATGACAGCCGCTGTGAGTCCCACTACGGCTTCACGTAAAAGCTTTTTCATCTCCACGGTCGCAGTAAGTGGTCAGAGAAAATGACACGCTGAAAAAACTCAAATGCACTAAAGCTCGGAAGGTTTGTTTTGCTTTCAATCTACTGAATTAAAGCACAAATGATGTTTTGATAAGATCCATCACCATGTCTGTAGAGCGTATGTCGCATGCAGAAGGATGAGTTGTTAGTTTGTGTTTGATGGATGAATAAGAAGAACAAAAAAGGCTTCTAAGACTACTTTACAGTTGTTTGGCTACATGCTGCTCACAGCTTTTTAGGTTTTATTTTATTTTATTTTATTTATTTATTTCAAAGGAAGCAAATTAAGACAAAAACAAAAACAAATAGCATTTAAATAAACAGAATCTATCTTCAAGTACATACAAGTCTGAATTTTGCATGATCGAAAAGGAGTAGAAAGAAGTATAAACTTATTTAATCCTACCGCTCAAGTGTTTTTACACTTTTATCACTAACTTAATACAACAATATCTGAACTATTGTGCAGTGATATGGGGTAACAATTATAAATCAAACATTAATTCTATATTCTTACTTCAAAAAAAGGCAATTGGACTTGTCAATCAAGCACAGTACTTAGCTCCAACAAATCCCCTATTTATCAAATTAAATGCTCTAAAACTACACGATCTTGTTGACCTTAATACTCTTATTATAATGTATAAAGCCCATGACCATATGCTCCCCTACAGTCTACAGGAGATGTTTGAGCCCAGGCAAAGTAATTATAATTTAAGGGGAACTGAAATCTACAAGAAAATTAAGTGTAGAACAAACATAAAAAGCCAGTGTATCTCTGTTAGAGGGGTACATCTGTGGAATAATCTGGAGCAACACTTAAAATGTCTTCTTCAATTTGTGCATTTAAAAGGATGTATAAATCCACTATAATAACAAAATATAGAACATTATAGAAGTACGCATAAAATAAGGTATCATTGTAGTTAATTGGTTATCATGATAAGAAGATACTATCATATTTATTGATCATTATATTTGGCGTAAATATTTAAAGTGCCTATAAATATTATAGTTTATATTAAAAACGGTTGACTACGCAAATCTGATTGTGTGTGAAGTGACTAAAAGTGTATATGAATGGTTTGTATAGACGTTTTGTGTTATTGTAAAAAAATATACAGAGGAAATGTGTGTTAACGAAGCAAAGGAAGCAGATCTAGTTTGAGTATTAGATTGTAAAAAAAGGGGGTGGGAGTCAGTAAGTTATACTTCTTCCCACTCCTTTTCCAGCGCAGAAAAATTTCTAGGGATTTATTTTTTTTGACCATGTTGTATGATTCTTTGTTATCTGATGATTCTGTGTGCTCGAAATAAACTACTACTGCTACTACTACTACTATTACTATTACTACTATTACTACTACTACTACTACTACTACTACTATTACTACTATTACTACTACTATTACTACTATTACTACTACTACTACTACTACTACTACTACTACTACTACTATTACTACTATTACTACTACTATTACTACTATTACTACTACTACTACTACTACTACTACTACTACTACTACTACTACTACTATTACTACTACTACGACTACTATTACTACTACTACTACTACTACTACTATTACTATTACTACTACTACTACTACTGCTACTACTACTACTACTATTACTACTATTACTACAACTACTACTACTATTACTACTACTACTACTACTACTACTACTACAATCAAACAATACATTTTTCCTAAGTTTAGCATTCAACCATAACAAATACAGAATGCAGTAATTGAATTATACACAACAATATGTTCATAGCAGTACAGTCATACAAACAGACTCAACAATTCAACAATTTTCTTCAATAATTACAGCATATTTATCAATACAACATCATCCATAAACAAACAGCCGTCACTGTCATTATTAAGTACTGTACCTCACAGAAATCAATTCTTTATATCTTTTTTTAAACTGAATTATGTTTGATATTGGTTTTATCTCCGCACACAATCTGTTCTACAATTTTACTCCACAGATGGTGACACAGAGGGTTTAAGTTTAGGTTTAAGTTTATTCAATCATCATCCAAAATACAGAAAATACAAACAATGAGGCTAATTTTAAGTCAACTGACTGTGAATTCGGTTGAGACTGAACAGGCCGAGGCAGAAGTTAAATGCTTATATACACCTCACCTACAGTCAAATCAAAATCAGTTTTAGGATACAAATCAGTATGTAACCAATCAGTACATCAAAAATCATTCTTGCTTGTATCCCTTGACAATATCTTTACAAAGCAATGTTTTGAAAACCATTAATGAATTACACATCTTTAACCCTTTCATGCATAGTGGGCACTAGAGTAGACAGTTCTTCTCCAGCTGTTCTCTTATATATTCATGGGTTTTGTTGTTTTAGTTCCATATCAGCCAACACAGTGGATGTTTATGCACCATCCCATACACTGACATTCATACCATTCCTGTAACTTTACCGTTCTTCATAAACCTGATCTGCAGTAACATGTTTGAGTGTAAATCAATTGCGAATTGTTATTAGACGGTAATTAACAGTTTTTTGTAAACATTTGTTTTTTCTGTTTGCATATCTCCATGAAGTGAGTAATAACTAGCATTAGAATATGTCAAATATGACAAAATATCAGATTGGCAGCATTAAAATGTTTTATTTCATAGTTTCAACACAGTATATCAGTAAATACATGTTTCTTTGCTTCAAAAATCAAATGCATGGTGTCCAGCTGAGTGGGTATTTTTGCAACTCTATGAAAAATATGTTAATAAATAATTACAGTCGCATTATTTTCTTTTTTTCATGCCTGAAGAGGAATAAAAGCACTCGGGGCGAAAAAAAATCTTGATTAAGGTTCTCATAATTCATGCATGAAAGGGTTAAATGTATATTTATGTCATTCCAGAATTTAAGTCCAATAACAGAAATACATCTTCTTTTTAGCATTTAACAGATTTTGTACAGTAAACATACAAACACCTCTGAACTCATACCTGCTTTTTCCGTACAAAAAGAACTTTTAAACAGAGTCTGGGAGTGACCTTTGTTTGGGTTTTACATACATCTATGCTGCAATCCTAAACTAGAATATACAATAAACAATATATTCACAGGGCACTTTCACTATACAGCCACTGCTGTATACTGCACATCCTCTGCTGAACAACATGGCTTAACATATGACATATATATTTAATATATAATACATTCCTGTAGATAAGGGGTGTCAAACTCATTTTATTTTAGGGCCCACATATGTACAGCCCAACATGATCTCAAACACCAGTAAAATAATAACATAACAACCTATAAATAATGTCAACTCCAAACTTTGTCTATGTTTTAGAGTAAAAATAGTAAAATTACTTTATGAAACTGTTACATCTCAAATTATCATTCAAAAATGTGAATGACACAAAAAACCTTGAACAGCCTGAAAATTTTAACGTTATCATCTCTCAGCTTATCATTTACTCCACTTACAGATCACAGTGGATCTGCAAAGGCCCACAACATTTAGTAACAGGCAGAATATTGTAATAATGCACTTACTTCTCCTAAGACATTTCAGGTTGTTCACAGATGTTCAGGCTATTCATATAAATAAATAAATAAATAAATAAATAAATAAATAAATATATATATATATATATATATATATATATATATATTTTTTTTTTTTTTTTTTTTTTTTTTTTTTTTTTTTTTTTTTTTTTTTTTTTGAAGGAATAGTTTGTGAATGTAAAGATTTTCATGAAATTTTACTTCATTTCACTAAAAAAAGAGAAAAGTTAGAGTTGACATTATTCATAGGTTATTATGGTAGTATTTTACTGGTTTGGGCCAATTTCAGATCATATTGGGCTGTATGTAGCTCCTGAACTAACATGATTTTGACACCTTTGATGGTTCTTCAGTGTAATTCTTTAAAAATTCAGTATAATTTTTGCATTCACAATTTGACACTCCTGCTGGGCATAGTCTTCTTAAGTATATTTACAATTAAATCTTTTTGTGTTTTAATTGTAAATACACTTGTTTTCTTTCTATTTCTTGCTTTTTCTTTTCTTCTTTTTCTTTCTTTTCTTTTCTTTTTTTTTTTTTTTTTTTACCTTTCTTTGCTTTACTTGTGCTGTGAGTGAATTTTGATAAAGTAATGGCATCTTGGAACAAAAGCGGCACATATTAAACATGATAATCATGGCATAATGCTTCTTTTTTCTTTTGCATAGTAAATTGCAGCGAGATGGAGCATCATTGCCAGTGTTTGCTTATGATCTGCAGGTTTGTTTGTTCCCTCAGCTTCAATTCCGTATAAATAAATGTGCTAATTCTGTACAAATGATTGCCCTTTTATTTGTTTATGTGTCCCTGTTTGACACAAGTGAAAATTACACTGCCGTCTCAAGTGTCAAGTCATTGCTAGAGCAGCTTAATGGCAACAAAGATAAGGACTGCTGGCATTTACACCAGTTTGGAGATTCTCCCTTACATTGCCAAGATGGAGACCACTGAGAGGAAGAAGTGGGCAGTGGTCCACACTCAGCATTTTGTCTGCTGTGAGTACACCATCACAGAGTGTAAGAAGAAGAATACAAGAAATATGGGGTAGGATAGCCTCTGCAAAACACATGATCATTATTGTTTTGGTTCATCTTTTCTTTATTCTATTATTGAACATATACAGTAGTGGTTTCCAACCTTTTTTGGCTCGTGACCCCATTTTAATATTTTATTAATATTCTGGCGACCCCAGAAATTCAAAACAGAGATATTTTTTTGCTAAAATTAATTTGTTTTTGATCATGTAATGGTTTTCTATACTATGTTTCAAATAAGTGTTAATTTAAGATTATATTTAGTCGATATAATGTATATAATGCACCTTTTTGGTGTCTGCTTCTCAGTTTCTCTTGGAGATGTCTTAGCGAGGCCAGGCAGGCCAAGAAATCTTTCAATCCTCTGTACGGTCTGGTTTTCTGACTGTGACTGTGTCCATAGTAACGTACGCGGTCACATGATCGGATCAATCAAGATATGCCCTCTCAGATATTATATCCTGCATTTTATTTGAAGTTGATTTTTATTAGGAAAAGTGTGTGGTGTTTTAATTATAATGAAATATAAATTGAATCAATAAATATATATATTTTATTAGGTTTTTTTTTTTTTTTAATCAATTACTAGAAATTTCAGGCGACCCCAAGGTTGAAAAACACTGATTTACAGCATCATAGCTCTAATCTTGAAACAGCAGGTTATAGTATAGTTTATAAAAAATACACTTCAGTGGGTAAAAGATCGCAAACAAAGTGCATTCTAAATGAAAGACACCACATTAAACAGGTTTATTCTCCACCCTAAGTGAGAACAAATCAGTATGATATGTAGTACATGTGTGAAATTTAGCTGTATAAGCAACACATCTCATGTCCCAATAATTTACTCAAAACACACAGGCCTGGTTCAGATGTCTGCTAAAACTGTGCCATAAACTTGCAACATGAAATGTGTTTTTTCTGCAAAACATGATTCATTCACAAAAGCAATTCAATGTAAATAAAAGGAACATCCCAAGGAAAATCAAAACAAGCAGTTAAGCAATAATACACACAAAGACATTACTGAAAAAAAGTACAAAGCACATAAAATACAAACAAAGTATTTAACATTTTATAGAAGTGCCATCTCTTTTCACATCACGGAGCATTTTTGGTGTCATTTTGTCCCATTGTTTCTGGAAACAAACCATAGGGTCAGTGTAATATTGTACATTTCATGAGGTTTATATATTCTCTGTTGTGGATAGATCAGTCCATAACCCACTTCTCTTCTTCCTCATCCAGGCCTTTGCAGTGTTTGAAGGTTGTGCCTTTGCATTGTCTTGTTGAAATATGCATGACCATACCCAGAGGGAGTTGTCATCTGAAGGCAGCATGTGTTGCTCCAAAATCTCAGTGTACTTTTCAGCATTAAGGCTGCATTACCGAACCACAAATGACCTGTAAGCCAAGGACGCTGACACAAATCCAGACCATGGCAGACCCGGGCTGGACACTTGTCTGGATGATGCTTTTTGTTTTTTGTCTGGGGCACATGGTGTTGACCTCTCCTTGACAAACCTGGAATACTGACCGGTCTGAACACAATATACAGGAGTTGATAAATTATTTCTGACACCCTTAAATTTTTCACAATCCCAAATATCATGAAATATTCACGGAAAAATCTTTTTTGTGTTTCAAAGTGTGGTTGCATCAGACAGATGCAAACAAATGCAAACTATTATTTTTGTTGTTGTTGTTTATAAGAAGAATAACAAAAATTCTTCAACTTGCTTCAACCTTTTATGCCCTGGATGTGTTTCGAGGGGGATTATCTTGCTGAAACATCCAGTTTTGACCTTGGTGGAATAGAGCATGTGCAGAAGGGAGCAGGTGGCTTTGGAGAATGGAACAATTCTTGGTAGACGTCAATGACTTAAGAGGGATTCTTAATGCAATATATCACAAATGCATATTCTTTTTTTTTTTTTTTACACAATGCATGTTTATACTGAGTGAGCAAGTGAAAAGGTAAATCCCACAAGTGTCTGAGTTTAGTTTTTTTATGTGTTCCAGCCTGAACATGAGGAATGGATGTGTATTTACAAATTAGTAGAATAGAATAGAATAGAATAGAATAGAATAGAATAGAATAGAATAGAATAGAATAGAATAGAATAGAATAGAATAGAATAGAACTTTATTGTCATTGTCACAGGAACAATGAAAGTTCCTTTAGCAGTTCTGTTCTGTTTAGCAGCAAAAACGAGTACAAAAAGGATTATATAAAATATCACACAAAATACTGAAAAATGTAAGCAATGTACAAAAGTTACAAAATAAAATATTAAATATACAATACTACTAAAGTACTATAAAAGTGCTGAAATACACAAAAAGCTAATGCTATACTACAGATGAGAAATATGTACAACAATATGTATATATGGAGTAAGATTAACCCATAAAGACCCAGTGCTATTTTTTGTATCAGTTACTAAATGAAATTTTCTCTGTAGCTAACCTTTCTTAAGTGATTTATCACCATTTATTGTACTATTATCTTCTGTATTTTGCATTTTATCAGTACAAATAGGTATTTTTCTGTATTTAATTTACTGTTCATGTAGATGTTCATAAAAGCTCAGATTAGAGTTGAAGGTGATCATGTCAAAACAGAGAAAACTGCAGAAAAAGTGACTCTTCAGTAAAATATATCATTAACCAAGTATTTCCGTCCACTGTCATTTGTCCAACTCCGTAGGTTTTACTGGTGAATCAATGTTGTAGAAGATGACAGTGTTTCCACGTTCACTATGAAACCTCTGAACGTCCAAATGGGTCATATCTGATGACCATGAAAAGATGACAAACTGTGTTTTACACCAATTATTTACATGTATTGACAGGATAGTGGATCAACAGGTATTAAACATTTTAGAATCAGTAGATGATTTTAGTTGCCAGTGGATGTTGGGTCTTTATGGGTTAAGAAAAAAACAAGGTATGAGTATTGCACTGTCCATTAGACTGGGGGTGGTTGCTGTTCGGGTAAGTGTGTGTGTGTGTGTGTGTGTGTGTGTGTGTGTGTGTGTGTGTGTGGGGGCATACATTTAACAACTTCTGATAAAAACTGCATGCGTGTTTGTGTGTGTGAGTCTGTTAATGAAAGGAAGCTGATCAAACAAAAAAAATAAATATGTTGCATTCACATGGTCTACAAAGTACATTTTAATATAATATTATGTTATTTTTTACATTTGCTCTATTCCACACTGTGCAAACCTTTTCGGACTTAGGGTTGTAATAAGCGCCATCCATCCACAGACTGATTCTGCTGCAGTCAGACAAGATATATTTGCTTTCGGTCTCTTGTCACCCTCTTGTCCTCTGAGGAGACCGACTGCAGAGAGGTCGTGTCCTGCGATGTGGCGGCCTGCCCATAACACACTTCAGCTCGCCAATATTCACACCATCTCCCTTAACACACCTGCCACTCAAACACACTCACATGCACCTGCGTTCACACTCTTTCAGTGTGCACCTGCCACACACAGCAGACCTGCTGGGGGCCCTAAATTGGACTTGAGTTTCACACAGGAAAGGGTCCCCTACTGTACAGATTTGAGGTTGTTTATCTGGGCTTTTGTGCTTCTGTAAGCTGTCATCCTTAAAGTTTATACTCCATATTATATCATATCATAAATATATATGTATTCTGTACCTATTAAGATAGTTATGCTATAGCATTTAACTTTCCCACCTGTTTCACACATAATTTAGAAGTCAGTTAAAATATATTGTAAACAATTCTCTAAGTACTGATGGAGAATGATACATGACCACAGGACAGTCTAAATAAAGTTATAGAATTGGACTGAACTGACACTGAATTCCTTTATTGTTGCTGTGTAATGAACTTTGCACAAAACTTTCCATAACAACAAACTGTAAAAAAAGAAAAAAAAAACAAAAACAAGGTAGAAAACAGACATAAGTGGAAATATTGACATACAATGACAAAAAGCTACAAAAAGTAATATACAACAATATGCTCAATGATATTATATGCAGCTTCAGCTCTTCAGAAATGTGCAAAACAGTGCAAAATATTTAAACAGATCTGTGCAAGGGAAGCAGACATGTAAAAGTGTTTCCTTAGTTTATGTATTTTTTTTTACACTATAGTCAATGAGGCTGTTTAAGGCGTTATGTTGTCTACTAAAGTTGATTCTCAATAAAATGTACATGGGTTGTTACAGTAAATGTCTATTTATTTACCTGGATTTAACCAGGAAGTCCCGTTGAGATTGTAAATCTATTTTCAGAGAGGCTTGGCCCAAATATCTATGTTCTGAAGTTGGGTTAAGTCAAACTCCACAGTTTATCTCTAAGTATAGTAGTATATGAAGCAGAGAAAAGTACAAAAACTACCCCCATTTAAATGCTATATAAAATCTCCTATATAATAACATTAAGGTTACTGTATTAAACTACAAGTGTTGTAGTGTGTAATTCTCCCCTATATTTCAGTTTTTCTGTCCTGTTTTGTTTCCACACTGGAAAAAACTCCAAATCTTACTGAGTGTATGTTTCTCATTTCTAGTCAAAATATCTCATCACACTTAAATAAGACATAATCACCTAAAGAGTAAACTTTCAATGAGATTATAAGAATTATTTTTTTAGAAAATTGATCTTGAAATCTTATTTCAAGAAATCTTACCAAGATAATTTCATTGTTCCATTGGCAGATTTTGATGCTTGAATTAAGAAAAAATAAAAATAAAAATAAATAAATAAATAAATAAATAAATAAATAAATACATAAATACATAAATAAAAATCTTGAATTAAAAAAAAAAAAAATCTGCCAATGAAACAAAAAATTATCTTGGTAAGATTTCTTGAAATAAGATTTTCACGATCTGTTGTCTAAAAATCAGTTCTTATATCTCACTGAAAAGTTACTCTTTTAAGTGATTATGTGTTATTTCAAGTGTGATGAGATATTTTGAGTAGAATGAGACAATACACTGATAAGGTTTTGATTTTTGCAGTGCACCGTTTCTCCTCAGGTTGTCCATGTCTCAGAGTCACAGTCAGACCACTAGGTGGCAGAATTATACACAGAGTGTTAAAGTGTGGTTAAGGCTTTTACTGTAAAACCAAATAACCCCTACAAATGCTGGATGTGCTCAGTAAAGGAACAGAATCAGTTTAAGGGAACTCCTGTTATTTGTGTGTGATCTCCGAGGCCTTTTGATAAACATAAAAACACTTTGTTCACTTACAGTTGGAGAAATATTTTTGTTTTTGTGGATGTATACACAAACAGATGAAAAATAATATAAATATAAGGTGCAGTGTATATTGACATGACAGTATGCAGAAACAGGATGTACTGCCCAATCAATAGATGATTCACACCACTTCTCAGCTCACAGAGAACGCACATCTTTCACCTGTTTTTGCATTCCTTCCTTTTTCCTGCCTCCAGTCTGTGCATATACACCTTTGTACTAAAGGTTTACCATGGAGCCTGATGTGATGTCACGCTGCGGAAGAAGGAAAAAGAAACAGTATTGCCATGGAAACCTATCTCCCTCAGTTGCTCTATGATCTCTGATCCATTCCGGATCTGAGTACATGAAGGTTTATTATTGCTCAGACACCACAGCCCTGCACAAAAGAAAAAGTGTCTTTCTTTGAAATGAGACGATCCTTTTAGCTCACCACGTGGACATCGAAAGAGCTGGGATGGGAGTGAGACTGAAATGTTTTTGGACTGCAGCTCTGTTACTGTCTACATGTTTATCTTCGATGACAGAGTGTGGCGCAAATAACTTTTATTGTCTATTTTAAGCTTCTGTTACAGAGTCACGGTCGTGAACTTTACGCTATCACCTTTTTAAGAGTTGTTTAAATTCAAACAGAAAATTCAATCTGCTGCTGCTACTGTAGGTTTGTCTTTATTCCAACCAGAGGAAAGCATGCATACACACTGAATCTATATGGCAGATTTTCAATTACTGTTACTGATTAAAAGATGCCAGTCAAACAGAGGCCTGACAAGACGCCTCATCATATCAGATCACCTACGTGGGAGCATCGAAACTGTGTGATAACTGTCAGTATTTTTACCATGTGCTATTAGTCATTACTGATTTCACCGCTTATTCAAATTTTCTATCACAGCAGAGACAGGGGGGAAAAAAACACTCTCATACTGGAAGTCCAGTGGATGTGTGATGGAGAGTTTACTATTATATAGCTATTTAGCGATGCGAGAAAGGCAAGTCAAGATGCACAAAGAGAATCACATCAGTTCCGAAGAACATTTAACTATTAAACAGCCAAAAGAATCTACTGATCTGCTTTAAACTACTAATCTGATCAATATATTAAATAATTCATGTAAAGTGCAGTTTCTCAGCTTTTCAGAGGCATCAAATGTTTTTTTTTTTTTTTTTTGTTCATCTTCTGCAACATTGATTCACCAGAAAAATCCATGTAATTTCACAAATAACAGAGGATGAAAAGCATGTTTTATGGTGATTTAATTATATGGATTTGGCTGGAAAAAGTCCCTTTTTTTGTTTTTATTTTGCTTTTAAATTTACTCTGAGCTTTTATGAAACATCCACATGGTCCAAAAAGTTAAACATAGTTAAACAAAAGTTAAACAATCCATGCTTTCACTGGAAAAAAATAGAGGATAAAATAATAAATAGTGTTCACTCCATTTAGGATGGGTTAGATGTAGAGATAAATACACTTGGAGCTCATCATAAAATAGTTTGAGATCTTTAAGGATTAACACTGAAGATTTATGCAAAACATTTAGCTCTGGCCCCTATTTCTAATAAAACTGTACCATAAAACATGTAAGGTGAATTATGGTTTTCTGTATATTTTGCGAATAATATAATTCAGATAAGCAATTAACTGAAGCTAAATGAAAAAGGATAATACAATATAGTGTTTAAACAGTAAGGAAAAGGGATATTAAAGATGAGAGTAAAAAAAAAAAGCATATAAACATAAAAAGGAAATTAAAAAGTAGCACAATTTTATTCCAAACCCAGCCATTGATTTTGTCCTTTGTGTTTTACTGCAGCAGCTGTAGCTTTGGGTAAGCGTTTACAGCCTTAGATACACAGGCATCTTTTATGCGTTTATTGGGTTGTCATGGTGAATCAATGTGGTGCATGCAATGCTTATACCTCAGGTACACTGGTCTCATTGATTAGGCCTATCAATACTAAATCACCATTCAGTCCAAACAGACTTCCCATTCAGGTACAGTGGTGGTCAGGTTCATACTGTGGCTCTGCAATCATTGATTCAGACGGTTAAAAAAAAAAAAAAAAAAATCTGGTTCAAAGATGCATTTTTTTTTTTTCTTCTCTCCCAGTATTCCCTTTGTCATCTCCAGGATGCTGTGCAGTGTCGCCTTCCTCCTAGTCACATGGATTTTTTTTTTTTTGTGTGTGGAGCTTTGACGTCGTTGCATAGTTTACGTCATACCCCGAGTTATTTGCATCCAGTAGAAAACCCCCTACCATCCTGGTGTTTTGTAAGTACATAAACAATGATGATTTTTGGAATTATTCACTATTGTGTGTGAAGATGCACTACGCAGATTATTACATTTGAGCTATTTTTACCTATTGTTGCTTTAAATTCACAGAATAATTGACATGTCCTGTTGCAGTGTCATAATAGCTTTTTCTTATGATGCTATGTGATTATGTGACTGTTTTTGTTCGTGCTTCGTATGTGGACAGACTTGCACTGCTTGCTTCAGAGTGTAAAAAGTGGACACCCTGTTGTATAAGAACAGACTCTGAGATAAGGGTCACATGCTGCTTGTTGTCAGTCTTACATAAAGAAGGTTGTTACCTGGTGGCAGTTTTTACTTTCATAATGTGTACGTGGGCTGAGCTTTGATTTATCAAGGTGATAGCTTTGTGTTTGCTGCAAAGCTGTGATGTAACGTTCCCCAGACTTGTTCAAGTAAAAACCCCACAGATGGCTTTAATTGTACAGCAGCTCGATGATGCATGCGTGCCAAACCAAACACGGGTTTCTGACTGAGGAAAGGGGAGGGCGAGGAGGACTGCAGTGTGTCCCAATACACAGTAGAAGAAAGCCATGTATGCGCACACACTTCGACACACACACTGAGGCCTAGGCTGGCGCTGCCTGTCGCTGGCTCTCTGAGTGTTTACAGTGCCGTATGAGGGGGGATCCTGGGAGGCAGCTATTTTTAGCCCTGGTTTCATCATTCCTCTCTCGCTGCTCTGTGTGCAGCTGCAGACTGGTGTTGCATTCTAATGAAGAGATGAGCGGATGGCTGTAAACACCTCCTGCTCACTCGAGAAAAGGCTCTGCAGAGCTGTGTCAAAAAACACACACAGCAGATCCAGATTTGGTCAAAATACTCGAGTTTTTTTAGAGGTCTGTAACACGTCTGCATTTCATTAACTAACAGTTTTACATTTGCATATGTTTTTGGCCTGACCATGCAGCGAACCCCTTAAACCTCAGTTGTTAGTGTGGTAATAATCTCTGGGGAATGTGAACAGGCAGTCGTACTCTGCAGACGTATCGATGAAGCCTTCCACTGTTTCCTCTTTGGGTTGCCACAACAGACACAACACATTGCCCCGTCACAATTTGTATTACACAACCTCCTTTAAATCCCTCCCTCTAGACCAGAGGTGTCAAACTCATTTTAGTTCAGGGGCCATGTTCAGCTAAATTTGATCTGAAATGGGCCGGACCAGTAAAATAATAACATAATAACCTATAAATAATGACAAGTCCAAATTTTTGTCTTTGTTTTAGTGTAAAAAAAAAACCAAATTATGAAAATACTTACTTTCATAAACCTATCCCCCCCCCAAAAAAACTGAAAAAAACTGAAATTTAAATAAAAAACGTAAGAATAATTTTGTGCAATTTTAACAATATTATTCCTCAACTTATCATTTCTACATGTGCATTATGGATCAGATCTACAAGACACTAAACACTGAGGAACAGGCAGAAAAATTGTTAAAACTCTACATAATTTTCTTTAGACATTTCAGGTTCTTCATATTTTGTCAGGTTATTCACATTTTATTGTTACAGGATAGTTTGTAAATGTAAATATTTTCATAATTAATGTTCTATTTTTCACTAAAACAAAGAAAATAAATTAATTTGTTAATTCTAGATTTTTTTGGCTTAATTCAAGATTTTTTTTTACTTAATGAAGTTTTTTTTCTTTTTTTGCTTAATTGAAGATTTTTTTTTTACTTAATTGAAGATTTTTTTGGCCTTAAGCCAAGATTTTTTTAAACTTATTGAAGATTTTTTTTTTTTGCTTAATTCAAGATTTTTTTTACTTAACTGAAAATTTTTTTTTGGCTTAATGAAGATTTTTTTTAACTTAATTGAAGATTTTTTTTTTTTGGCTTAATTCAAGATTTTTTTTTTTTTGGCTTAATTCAAGATTTTTTCTTTAGTTCAAGCTAAATTTTTTTTTTTTTTTGCTTAATTCATTTCAGGACTGTGGAATTTTTGCACTTGGCAAAAACATCCCAGGGACCGAACTGGATCCTTTGGCATCTGGTCCCCGGGCCGCATGTTTGATATCCCTGCTCTAGACCCTTAAACATGTACAAACGATACAAACAAATGAAAACGCTATCATGACAGGAAGGTAACATCACCATCACACTGTGGCACACACAAGTAAAACACATGCAGAAGGAGATAAAACTGAAGGAACTGGTCTATTTAAACACATTCAAAGTCATTCTAATGGATGTAGATGTTTTTAATTGATTGATGAATCGGGTTCTGCTTTGAAATGCTTTTAAGGAACATTGTTGTTATACTTTTAGTACCGAATCCTACTGTATAATGCATGTTCTATGTCCGATCGATCGATGTTGCAGCAAAGGAGGGCGTTTGTACAGACTTTCCTCAGCCTTCACAGGCCCGATCGCCGCCAAACTTGCCAAATGAAATGAAACATTACCTGACTATCTACTAGGCACAATTTTATGTCCGTAGTCAAATGTTGTGAGGGATGCTGGGTGATTTTAGCCTCTCTCTACTTTGAATTCTTCATCCCTGCCGCCATACTCCATTTTCAGAAGTGGTTATGCTGCCGTTTATGAAATTTCTACTGCTAGCAGACGATGCCACAATGTGAAGGCTGCATTTACAATAATGTATCAGCACTTTTCACACACAGTGGCACCACGGGTACAATGCCGCTAGTACTTCTAAATCATTGATAGTGTTTTACATGTATGTGCTTGGTTTAGTGTTTTATGTATGGTTTTAGAACTGGCTTTTATTGTGTTTTATGTATATTTTTAGTGTGGATGTATGGCTTTCTATTTTGTTACTTCTGCTGCTGCTGTCTTGGCCAGGACACTCTTAAAAAGAGATTTTTAATCTCCTGGTTAAATAAAGAGTAACTAAATAAATAAATGAAATAAAAATAACACTGTGAACCAGGATGTGCTAAGATGTGACGTACTCTCTCCACTGAGAAAACTGAGGTCATGTCCTTAATCCTCTGTTTAAGACATCGTAGCTACTCGAATCAATATATTTCATGGAGCATTAAGGAGCAAGGGAGCCACATATTTTCCTTGGTAGAAGTGGGTGGAAGGTCATTTATAAATGTACAGATACTGGGAGAAAACACCTTAGGTAACAATTGTAGATGTCATGTTACACTCCTGATCAGAATACGTTTGGAGAACTACCTATGTCATCACTATCCATCCATCCATCCATCCATCTGTGCATCCATTCATCCATCTGTGCATCCATTCATCTGTCCATCATCCATCCATCCATCCATCCATCCTTCTGTTAACCCATCCATTCATCCGTCCATCATCCATCCATCCATCCATCCATCTGTTAACCCATCCATCCATCCATCCATCCATCCATCCATCCATCCATCCATCCATCCATCCATCCATCCATCCATCCATCGGTTAAATCCACTACAGGCCCTGATATAGTGTATAAATGCATGACAAACAATGAGAAACCATTTGATTGGCGTTTACACATCTTATCTTCTGTTTGTAGTTTCTGAAATGGAAAGAAAAAAGCTAACCTCTATTGAAAAACATCAATCTGTAGTTGCCCTGAGAAATGAAGGCTATTCTTTGTGAGCTACAGCAAAGAAGTTGAAGAACTTACTAAAATTTACTGCTGTCTGCAGAGAAAAAGGTTCAACAAGGCTAAAAAAGAAGTGGAAGGCTAAAATCTACCACTCCACAAGAGGACAGGTACCTTAGTGTGTTCAACCTTTGCAATACATACTTAACTAGTCCTCACTTCGCAGCAGCTTAATGTCATATGATGTAACAGTGTCGATGAAAGAAAGAAACTACTCCTGAAGGCTACAACTGGAGCAACAGTTTTAGTCTCTATTAGAGATCTCGGGGTTTTTTTTCAGGGGTTTTCATTCATCATTACACAAGTACATAATGAGTTAGCCTGTTCTCCAGTCCTGTTCAAAACAAACTTGATGAGGAACATCCCATAACAACATCTACTGATATTACCTACACTTACCACTGAATATCAATGAATATCAAGTGTGTTGTACTTGTATCTATATATTTATATTTTTCTGCACAAGAAATATTCATACCATTAAAATAGCTAGATGGTTATAAACAAGAGGAACATAAATGTCTCTCTAAAAAATGACAGACTATGTATTTCCAAACTTTTGATAGGCAGAGCCAGTGTGAGGTTTTTTTGGTTTTTTTTCTAAATTCAGACGCTCCAAGGACCTTGGTTTAAAAATTAAGGCAATGCTGAAGTATTTTAAAATTGTAGTTTAGCCTCTCTCTACAATACATCAAGGAATAAGTTTTTTTTTAAATTTCCCAAGAAGTCAATCCTGTCTTATCTGTTTTATTTGGGCTTTCGAAGAAATGATTTGATAATCCACCTCTTTTCTCTGTTAATTAGATCTCAGGGTAAATAAAAAGCTCTGATGACAGGTCTTTATGACAGCTCACTCACCTACCATTTGTTTCCTGACAAACAATCGAATGTTAATTATGTCAGCAGGTTCCACTGACAAGACCGCAAAATGATCTTGTTACACAAGGCTTGATGACGTTTACCATTTTACTGACTCACTAAACTAGCACTTAGCATTAGCACACATCTGAACACTCTGGTTCCCGTAGTTCCACCCCTTTTGTCCATATGTGATCCGAAATCTGTGATCAACTTATCAAAATAGACCTGAGTTGAACATTTGCTCTGACATTTTTGGACCACTTGGAACTTTGGTGAAGATGATACTAGAAATAGTATCTTAAAGTACCTGGTGGTTCTTCTCTAATGCAGTAGAAATGCCCAAAAGCCATGTTGAGTTGAGATGAGTTGAGCTAGACAGTGGAAATGTGCCATTAGACCAAGCTAAGTATATCTACAGATGGACTGGGTCACCTTTCGCTATGTTGAACTGCCATGTTTCTACAGAATCTCAGAATAGATCTCCACTCCATTACATTTTTTCACCCTAACAGTATTAAGATCTACTACTGTCATCTACTATTTTTTTGCTAAAGACCCAGTGCTACTTTTGTGTTAGTTCCCAAATTATTTTTTTCTCTGTATTTAACCTTTCTTAAATATTATCACTATTTATTATAATATTATCCTCTATGTTTTGCATTTTTCACTGTAAATCATGTATTTTTGTGTATTTAATTTCCAATATTTAATTTAGATGGTTATAAAAACTCAGTTAATTCAAAAGTTACTATATCAAAAGAGAGAAAACTGAAGAAAAAGTGTGTTTTTCATCAGAATACACCAATAACTGAACATAAAACAAGTGTCTCCATCAACTGTCATTAACCAAACGTCATGGATTTTACTGGTGAATCAATGCTGTAGACCAGTGTTTTTTAACCATGGGGTCAGGACCCCATGTGGGGTCACCAGAAATTCAAATGGGGTCGCCTGAAATTTCTAGTAATTGAAAAAAAAAAAAAAAAAAAAAAAAATACTAACAAAACTGTATGTTGAGTTTACAGAGACAATCCCAATCTGTAAAAAACATGACAAACTGTGAGTGTGAAACTGAAGCACTGTGGTTCTGTTTATCTGTCGAATGTTCAATGTGGTCGGTTTCAGATGCTGCAGCTCTTTCTTAATTCATAATTTGAGTTATTCTTTTTTCAGTACTAATTGTCAGCCTTGTAAATCCAAGCTGGACTAACTGTACATATCCTGACCAAGGAAAATCAAATTCTACCTTTGTGCAGTGCCTCTGTCCATAATAGACTTAATGTCCTCTAAAATTAACATTTATTTGCAACATAGTATAGCAAACTATTACAGGATCAAAACAAATTAATTTTAGCAAAAAAAAAAAAAAAAAAAGTCTGTTTTGAAAGTTTGGAGTCCCCAGAAATCTGTGATGTTAAAATGGGGTCACGAGCCAAAAAAGGTTGGAAACCACCGCTGTAGATGATGGTGGTGTTTCCACATTCACTACAGAACCTGTATATCTAATGACCATGAAAAGATGACAAACTGTATTTTACCTCAGTTACTTACATGTATTGATAGGATTGGTGGATCAACATTAAACATCTTAGATCAGAAGATGCTTTTGGTCGGCCATGGAGGTTTAAGTCTTTATGAGTAAAAGGAGAACTGTGCAACATTTTTGCCTTAGTTAAACAGTTTCAGAGTAAGTGTGATGGTTAAATGGCTTGTAAGGGGGAGAGTGGAAGTGCTCCACATTCCCACTAGCGTCTCTAGGGCCGAGTATGCCACTTGCAACTTCTCTGCCACCGTCCCAATGGCCTAGATGTCGTCTCTCATGAGAAACATCACAGTTTATGGCACTTTGACACAAACACAACCCCAGCCAGGTGTGGCCGGCTGGCTGCAAGCACAGAGTGAGTGACCAAATGAGGAACATGACAAGAGTCGGCCTTGGTTCAGCTTTTGCAGAATGGTGAGAGCTGAAAGAAAAAGAAGTATCAAAATGGATGCAGACTTGGCATTGTTGCTTCTGCACTTCGCTGAGTTAAATTCACTATACTCTATGTATTTCAGTGGATTTATGCTCTTGATGCTATTGGTTTTAACAGCGTTTACACGTTTATGAACTTATTTTATTAACGCTGCCTGGATGCTTGTAGGCTAGCGGAGATGTTAGCATACTACCTAGTAATCACAGTTGCTTGTGTCACATATTGTATGTTTGTTCAGTTTACTAGATCGCCTTTTGTCTGCATCAGGAGTGTGTTTTTACTACTAGCCACAGAATTTGGTCAGTTGAATCTAGTTTTTGTGAGATACATGTTGTTCATTATATAACCCACATCTAATTTGTTTCATCTGAATAGCAACTGGCATAACAACTAGCCTTGATGTTCAATCTTAACTGGTGTTGTTTGATACTTGTCTCTAGATGATTGTTGTTATAAATGTTAGCCCCGGGATGACAGCGTCCTAATTGCTAACGGGGCCGGGACGTGGTGACAGGTGGGAGCTGCTGGTGTTTGTTAGCCTGCTAGTTCCTCAGATGGACTGCAGACAAAGCCTCAAAATGCTGGTCCCCACATTCACAACCAGCATTCTGAGGCTCTGTCTGCAGCTGCTAGCATCTTGCTGCTAATGTTAGCCACACAGCTGAAGATCAGCTCCGGTTCCATGACCTCCTTCGTGAAGTATCCAAAACGTCAATGTCTGGCAAAAGTTTCCCCATTCTGCTCCACTCCAGTAGCATATTTGATAACTATTTTCTGCCTTCTCGTCGCCGGCTTCATTGAAAACAAATGCACATGGTCGGAGGGGGAGGGTTAAGTGTGGGTTTTACAACAGTCAATATGTACTTTGAAACTGTAGGGGGAGCTCCATAGAGAAAAATGCTACAAAAACAGCGGAAAAGAACCAAAATGGTAAAATCTTACTTAGTTGCACTTTAAAAATAGAGGAGCCAAAATCAAGGTGAGAAGTGACAAAATATGACAAGAAACACCATCTTTCTGCAGCTCTCACCTCTCAGTCCAAATCAAAAGGCTAAATATAAATGTAGATGATCTGATGTTTTTTCACTCAACGGTAGAAAAAAGAAGCATCTGAGCAGAGTAGTAGGGCAATGTCTGACTGAATCTTAACAGTGACTGGCAATCACATATGTAACTTCCTACCTGTATGAAAATACCTGTTATTAGCCACAGTCTGCATGATAGGGCAGGTCTTCTACAGCCTGAAGGTACAAAACTGTTTCTTGTTTCAGGTCAGACCACTTGAGCCACCGAGAGGTAATTATGGAATTTTTTGCTATGTTACAACACTTAACATCAGGCCCTGCAGCTTTAACTAAAAAAAAGCTTAGAAGAGACAACCCAAAACCTTGCTCTAATGAGGGACTTTCACAGTAGGTGACGGTGGGTTGCAATCTACAAACTGCATCACTACATGTCACATAATATCACACCAAAGGTTTCTGTTCTGTTATATCCATCCATATTTGTCTATTTAATCAAAGTCAAAGATTTTGTCTGAAGAACGATAAAGATGGTTGTTTTAGCCGCTTGATGTAATGTTGTTGAACAGGGGTCTTCAACTAAAATAGAAGTCCATCAAATCAGCCCTCCTCTCCAGCTAAGGTTGGAACAGTTACAGTACAGGTTTTTCAGTAACTAGTTATATTTATTGTACTAGCTGTTGAAATTAGAAGTGTGTGGATTCCTGACCTCAGCCACCTTCTATAATCCGACCTAAAGATCCATCCAGATCAAACACTCTGGCCAGAGATCAAGGACAATCCTCTTGAAATGAGGTTTGAACTGAGAGACCTTGGCTACCCGTTCATCCTTCCGGTTTAGAGTGTGTATATTTTTAGAAATTAGCTTGCTGTAGATTTCTCTTTGAAGGGAAATCGTCATGGAGACCAAACAGCAAAACAGCCTCATAAAGGAATTAGAAGTTCCCAAAGCGAGGTCTATTGATAGCGCTCGCACAGTGGAAAAAAAAGACATATCTGGGATGAACTGGTGTGTTTTCCTTTCTTCAACCTTTCATCTCGGACCCCGGGCCTCCTTCATGTTTTTACATAACTACAGGCATCTGTGCTTCTCTTAAACATCACCAGATTCTTATTACACAGTAGTTACTGCTTCTATTCTTGGAAATATAAACTGAATTTCGCTCCAAAGCAGCACACTGGGTTTTGTTTAGAGAGCTCAGTTGCGTCATAGTAATTGAGATCCCAGTGAGAACATGTTGTGTTGGAGCTGAGGAGGCACTAAAAGAGGCAGATAGATGGCAGACCCTGGGCCTTCAGTCAGACCTGAAGAGAAGCACTATCTTGTCTGAAAGTTTCCATCTTGTGAGAAAAAGGATTTTTTTGTGTGTGTGCTAACATCCCTCTTGACTAATAGTTCGTGGGTGCAGCAGATGTACTTCTTGTAATAGAGAATAAAACTTTGTGTGGTTTTGTTTCAGAAATCAGTCTTTTTATCCAATTTTCACAGTCATGTATTATACATTACACATACTCTTGAAAACATGTAAAAACTGAAGTTCAAGTTGAAATGTTAAGTTAAATGCTTCTTTCGTCGGTTTAAGTTCACGATTTTTTGAAAAAAATCCACTAATGTGTTGCTTATTATAGAGTTCACACAGTCAGTATCTATGCTTTTTTGATCTGCCAGATTTCAGATTATACATATTTTACCATTAAACATCCAGAAAATTATGAATTGAAGAAGTGAAGATATTTTAACACAGCAAAACAATGCTGTATACACTATATGCCTTGTTATACATACTATTGAAAATATGTACAATGACTGTGAACTTGAACTGTAGTCAAACAGTTTTTTCATCATTTTTGAGGCAACTTCCAAAGCCACAACTATTTAAAAGCTGCACTAGAATCAATATTTGTCCCATTTAATTTAGAGTTAACACTGTCTATGACCCATTGTCTACACAGACAGTAAATGGCCAAAAAATTAGGAACTGAACTGGTGGCAAAAACATTTTTTCACAGCAAAACTAACTCAGGATTGTGATTGTGCTTAATGAACTACTTCTACTTGAAAATTCATTGAACATCTCTCAGGAAATAAAAACAAAGTATTATATTTTTATGCACATTTGTCATGTCGTGTTTGAGAAAGTAAAGTGTATCCACAAGAAATATTTCAAAAAAAACTGAATGAGAACCTCTCAAAAAGGGAAGATTACACCCATCCATTTATACATCCATTGTCTAAACCCACTTTTTTCAGCGTCCTGTGGTGTAACCTAAACCATACAAATGTAGAAAAAGCTTCAGTAAATAGAAAAAACATCTCTTTGTCAGTAAGTTGGTGTCTTTTGTTCCACTTTTGCCAGTTATTTGATATTTTCCTCTGTTTTTCCAGTGAGCGTCTACTAAGAAGTCGACTGTCTGATGACGACAGCGCTTAAGGGAGGAGGTTGGAGGCAGGTTCTGTTTTCTGTCTATATACCTCTGAGATATATCTGGTGTGCTCTCCTTGTTTGAACGTATGTGAAATTGATTTACTGGGTGTAATGACATGCTCGGTCAGGGCGTATGAGTCAGATGAACCAAATAGAAGCCCGTTGTGTTTATAAAACATCCATAAGAAGATGAATGATGGGTTTTTACGGTGCAGCTGCAGCTGCTGAGGCCTACATACGCTGCACTTCTTGGAATCTGTCAATATGTTAATGAAGGATAGAGGCAGATGCATAGCACTTATTAAAATGCTGTTCTTGAAAATAGACATGGTCCTCTCTCCCTGTCTAATTCACATTCAGCACATTACTGTCAGAATGCTGTGGACACGGGTGGTAGCTCACCCACTCAGTAGGTGCAATCACTCCAACATGACTGAGAAGGTGAGAAGCCCAACAATGAACAAATGCACAGAATTCCGCTGCAGAGCTTCTTGCCTGCAGGGAAAATAACTGGGTTATGCAGTGCAGTGATGGCTGTCAGTGTGACAGGAGGTTAACAACAGAGGCCTGGCCTCCTCCTGCATGGAGGAGTGGACTGACTAATGGCTCCCAGTCGCTGATAAATTGTGGAAAACTATTTTATGACACAAAAGTGTGACAATAACTCATGAACTGACGGTCCTATCAAACAATTTGTATTGATTATACCCTGACACATTCTTCTGGATTTTCTTTAATAAATCAGATCCATAATACTGCCTGGAAAAGCTACAATTTTCCCCATTGACTGACATCAACAGACTTGATTTAATAGAAACTGTAAGTAATAGAAGTTTCAAAGAGATGCTGGAGAACTTTGGAGAGAACATAAGGATTTTCATGGAGTCTGATACACAGAATTCAGTGTGCTGGCTGTTTTCATGGATGGAGGAAAACAAAACAGCTGGTAGATTGTGAATGCGGCTAGTTAACATAAATAAATGGATTCCATCACACACACAATACACAAACTTTATTGTACATGCATGCTTTCGTATTTAATCATTAATGATAAATATCAGACATTCATTTTATAATTTTTGCACATATTCAGCAGCTTCTGCCTCACTGTGTTTAGAAATAATTACACTTGTATACAAGCAAAATACTTCCAGAATAAAAATCAAAGTGATAGTTGGCTGTAGTTGTCAAGATACAGGGTCAATATTTGCAATTCTATGAGAGAATGGGTTTTACTTGAAAGACATGTTTGTTTTTCAAGGTACTAGTTCACTTCAAAATACTGTCTGCACATTAGAATACATTCACTTTTCACATTCACATTACTAGTGTAATATTTACAACACAAATATATATATATATATATATATATATATATATTATATATATATATATATATATATATTATATATTATGTATATATAATCTCTATATATACATACATGCAATGACACGTCATCATATATCTTGTAAACATTAGCCAATCAGCCTATTTAGTCATTTATTTTCCAATTCATTTCATCAAAGTGTATAAGATTTGGCACATTTTGTCTCAGAAGCAGATCATTTCCCAAAAATCTTAGGCCAGTGTCAGCCATTCATCTGGTAGAAAAGCATGTTATGAACTGCAATATTGTACACAAGATATTTCTAATCTCAACATAATGTGTCACTGAAGGATCTTAACTTTTTGGTGTTTCCACTGTAGACATATGAAATCCAGGACTTTGAGCAGACGTTGCATCCCAACACCTGAAAATATTTCTATTTAGGCAAGAAAAGGTCTTCTGTTAGGGTTAGGAAAAGATCATAGTTTGGTGTGAGGATGAATAGATGCATAATGAGACTTGTTTTATTACATGACTTTGGACTTTTCCTTTAAACCAAGCCTTGGCGTATGTCCAAAACCACATCAGATAATAAGCAAAGAATCTAAGTGGCTTTTTACAGGAAAAATATTATGCTCATGTTCATGCCAAAAGCACCATGAGTAGTTACAACTCTATAACACTGATCTGAATGGATCTAGAAATGTGAAAATGTATTTTGGCTCAGAAATACTGAGATTATTTTCATCCATGTTTTGCAGCAAAGTACAACATTCCACTATGTTGAGTGGGTTACCCGTAATCATGTGAACATATTACTACCTTTTGCCCAAAATTACAAAACACTGTTTCTCACACTTACATTGTAGATTTGTCCTTTGTGTTCTGTGATAGGTTTAGATTGCATAACTGAAAATATCTGCACTATATAATTAAGGCTTTTGTGTGTTTTACATTGTTAATTATCAAGACATTTCAGGTCATTTTTGATCCAGTTTCAGATCATTAAATAACATGACTTTGTAAACTCTGCACACAAAAAATTCTGCATAGCCTTCATGCTTTGTATGTGTGCATATTTCAGAATTTATTTCGAGGATGAATATGAAATGTCTACTTTCAACAAGTATTTTTTTTTTTTTTTTTTTATCAGGCTGAACTTGTTCATCTAAAACAGACAGCTTATCCCTGTTTTTTCCAACCTGCTTATAACAGCTTGGTCATATTTATACCTGTTTGCATCTTTTGTCTTTTATTTAAATTGGCATTTCATCCATGTTTTTAGTCAATAACAGTAAACAAGCCCCCAGATGTTGTTTTAAAAGCGGCATATCAGGCCTAATGAAATGCTGTGAAACAGTAGAGCTTAGCCAGCAGGGATGGATGCAGTAATTTATTCTCTTGTATTTCTTCTCCCAGGCAGCTGGGATAGGTGGCACAAATGGAGTATTTTAATTAAAAACTGCTGAGACACAGCGATCCTGGAAGAAGACTTGGCAGCGGCTGACAAGTCTTCCCATTCCTATGGTGTGTAGGCAGCACACTATGGAGCACCTAATTCAGTTGAGCAAAACCAATAACAGGAGCCTAATTATAACCTTTACAGGGAGCCCAATTCTCTCCAAGCTCTCCTATTGTCTTTTGAGTCTATTTCTGTCAGTTGTGAGGACTAAAGCAGGTGATTCACTTCAAGGCAGTGGCGGGCACTTACAAACAGTTTTACATAATGGAGACTTCCTCAAGCTTGATTAAAAATACACTGCATTATTCATCAGATTCCGAGTTGGGTTTGGTGAAATCAGAAACTTTTTTCACTTGAGAGGTTTTAAACTGCTTTAACATACTTTATCAAATTTACTCTTTATTGTACATTAATTAATCATATTACATAGAACTACACCTGTCACAGTTGTTACATAATCTAATCACAATTACTTGAGCTAAGCCTAATTATTTTGCAATATCATGATAATCACTACCGTGCATCTGTGTAAAAACAGCTAGATGAAGCCGACAGAAATCATCATCACCTTCTATAGGGGCTCATCATAACCAGTCATTTCTTTGTACATTCCAGTTCAAAGGCTTTGTATATTGTTGCTTTCTCAAGTGAAAGAGTTTATGCATTTTAAGATCTTGTTCAGAAGTAAGTTCAGCACTTTTAGTGATGCTGTACATGTCTGTCTGCTTTAATCAATTTATGGGTCGATCTATATTCATGAGTTGTGGGCAGTAACTAAAGAATGAGATTGTTGATATAAGCAGAAGGATGGATGGATGGATGGATGGATGGATGGGATGGATGGGAGGACGGACGGATGGATGGATGGATGGATGGATGGATGGAAAGACAGATGGACGGACAGATGGATAGATGGATGGATGAACGCATGGATGGATGGATGGATGGATGGATGGATGGACGAACAGACAGATGGATGGATGGATGGATAGATTATGGATGGATGAACGGATGGATGGCTGGACGGATGGGAGGATGGATGGATGGATGGATGGATGGGACGGATGGACGATTGGATGGATGAACGCATGGATGGATGGACGGATGGAGGGACGGATGGATAGATTAATGGATGGATGAACGGATGGATGGACGGACGGACGGATGGGAGTGGACGGACAGACGGATGGACAGACGGATGGATGGATGGATGGATGGACGGACAGATGGATGGACAGACAGATAGATGGATGGATGGACAGATACAGTACACTGTCCCTTCCAAATAAACTATAAAGTGAAATTTTAAAATACAGGATAAATGGAGGCTTTGTGGCAAACTGATATTTGTATTCATGTGTTCCAGTGCTCAATGTGTGTATAAATGATCTACTTTTACATTGATACTATAACGTAAATTAACCCAAAATACAACTGAAATCGTTACCTACAATTATTAGTTGGATTATTGTGACAGTTCAAACCAATTGAGAGGTTTATTTTGTGTGTGACTGTTAATATGCTCTGTGTGAAATAAAAGCCGTGCACTCCACTCGCCACAGAAATGCCTCTGCCAGGATAACATGATTTTATAAAGTGCTGCTCCATTTCTCCAACAGCCTTTGCAGACCAAGTATCTAGGCACTTAGGGTAAGGTCACATTACACGTCTAGCTCTTTAATAACTGTTCCCTCCGCCAATCATTTCAGTCTGAGTGCATATACACACACACACACACACCTACACACACACACACACACACACACACACACACAAATCAACACACATGTTTATGGCTTCAGTATGATATCTACTCTGCTCTAATGGACACACAGATGACACTAAACTGGAAATAAACAAATCAGAGTTAGGAGCTGGGTTTGCTGTAATATTAGACAATCAAAATACATTATTGCTGTCACTTTTCCAAAAATAAAAACCAAAACTGGGCTACAGATGGGTGACAAATAGAAGAATAAACCAACATAAAGTGTTTGTAGAGTGTTGGACTGGAAGATATGGTGTGATTCAAAATAATTGTTTCTTTAACTATATGCCATTCAGTATATGTGTGGTTTCAACAAGTACTGGCTTGGGTTCTGTTCATTATTTGTTAAAAACAAAAAAATATTTCACATAAAGGGAGAAATGTGTCTGCACTTCAGTTTAAATCCTGTTTGGACAAAAGCTCATCTCCAGTTGTCGTCCTCAAACACCTAAACAGCAGCCTGTTACCAAAAGAATCTACCGATCTAAAATGTGTTTAATAGCTTTTTAACCACTGATTCAATCGATTCATGTAAATCATTCAGATAAAATATAGTTTGTCAGATATTCATTTTCTGGAACATTGACTCATTGGTAAACTCATGTAGGTTAACAAATAGCAATGGTTGCAGACGCTTGTTTTACATTCACTTAATATTTTTAGCTAAAAAAAAACAGCGCACTTTTTCTTCAGTTTTCTCACTTATATAAATTATATAATATAGAAAAATAACAGATTTTTACCAAAAATGCAAAATGTAGAAAATAACATTGTAAAAATGCTTAGAAAGGTTAGATAGAGAGAAGAATTCATGTGGAAGTCGCCAACAAAAATAGCTCTAGGTCTTAAAAGATTAAAATACAATAGTGGATTTTTGGATCCCACTTCTTTAACTCTTAACCATGAAACAGGAAAAACTAAGGGCCTTCTGGTGCCATATACTCACCGGGTTTCGAAAAGATTGATAAATTCATGCATGATTTACACTTCTCACCGTGTTTTTACTACTATCAAGCATTTTCTTTTCTTCTCCTTTGCTCTCCCTCAAAAACCTGATTAAATGGATTATATTGGTCTCTAACCTGAGTGATTCCTTCCTATGGTTTTTGTTGATGGAGGTGGAGTTAATGGCCAATGTTGATCCTGTATGTGTTCAACTAGTGACTGTAAAGACCATGGTATGTGATTCAGATCATTTTAATACTCATCAGTAGGGATGGGAATCGTTAAGAATTTAATGATTCCGATTCCATTATCAATATTGCTTATCGATCCGATTCCTTATCGATTCTCTTGTCAATTCTCATTGGGTGAGGGAATAAAAGAGGACAAAGGGGTGTGTTTGCATTAACTGTCTTTTATATTTCCATCTCTGCACAGAAAATATAACATATACAGTATGTACAAATAATAATAACAGACGACGCCGGGCCGGTTCGGGGTGGTGGTGGTGGTGGTGGTGGTGGTGGTGGGGTACAGTGAAAGTGAAACTAAAGATGCTTTACTAATTCCTCTATTGCCGCATTTCTACTATGTGGAACTGGTTCGACTCGGCTCGGCTTGTGTCCCATTGTTGTGCACCAAATTTCCTTTCCCCTACCTTCGGAAACTTGTATTTGGGTACGACGTTTGTTGCCCGCACCGGAACTGGCCCGGCGTTCACTCTGCCACTATATTCACAAGCGCCGCTAAGTAGATTATCAAATACGTGACACTCCTGTAAATGAATCACATGCTGTAGACAAAAGTTTAAGCATACTGGAGGGATTCCACCCTTTTGAAGACATGGAAGCTTTGCAAGTGTTCCAAGTAAGTGGACCTGGTGTCCTCTTTTTAGACCGTTTCTGTCTCAATGCCATGTTGGCCACGTTCTGACCAAAACAATGCAGTGTGACGTCATCGCGCATGCATAACGAAGGCGGAATCGATAAGCAGAATCGTTGAGCAGGTAGGCAAACGATTCCAAGAATCGAGCTACTGGGAACCGGTTCTCAAAAAGAACCGGTTCTCGATTCCCATCCTACTCATCAGACTGACTGATTATTAATGTCTTTATAGATATGGATGAAAACGTACCTTTAGTTTATGGTTTCTGTTATGACGACCATCAACATCTTAACAATACGCCTTCTTTCAACTCACTTCTCAGATCTTTTCCTTGTTGCATCTTGGTAATGGTAAATGGACTGAACTTATATAGTGCATTTTCTACACCTTCATGGTGCCCAAAGCACTTTACAATTCCTCACATTCACCCATTCACACACCACACTCATACACCAGCAGCATCTTGATTCAAAACAGAATCATTTGGGCTTCTTTAACAGTTTTACATGCATTCCACATTGTGAATATTAACATAATATGACATGAGCAAGAAATTTAACTGGACAAAATCTATTATGGAATCAATATTTGCATTGGTAATATTTTGATGAATACCCGAGGGTTCAGGGACTTTAGGTTTTTGGACATTTGGAACATTTGCATCTTCACTCATTTTCGTATGTAAATAATGTTTCATTATACAGTATATGATGACATTTTAACATAGCATATTTAATCACGTGAATTACGCAAGACCACATGGCTTTGATTAATTTTTTTTACTGAAATGCCTCATCATCAGACTAGAAGTGACACTTTTTAATGAAAGTGAGCAGTGTTTCCACTCAGGATAAGTCAAGAGCCAATGTTTAGATCATTATCCATCTAAAATAAACAGTAGATAAAACACTGTTTATCCTCTCAACACTTATCACCAGTGTTATTAATCATAATAAAAATCATTAGGAAAAAGTTTATTTTTTCATCACTTCTGTCAGGATGTGTCCCCTCAGCTTCCCTTCCCCTCTGTAATTGGTTATCTAGACATCCATGGTTGGGTTTGTACAGTAAAACATGCTAATCACATTAGGAGCACAGTTTTTGGGTTTTGGAGAACAGCACATCAGAGTGTTTACGCTCTGCAGCTGGAATGCATCCACGACCAGCAGCGGAAATGAGAGAAAATGATGCAGGATGATCACATAAAGCTTTGTGGCCGTTCTAATCAGATGACCGCTCAGTTGGGGATTCACTAATTTGTTAATTGCCCATTATGCCTTTTCTTTTTCCTCTCACTGTGCAGTTCGTGCTGTCGTGATGCAGGCACTGTGTGTTTGAGTGTGGCTTGATTTGGCCTCATGTTCATCATTTCTTATTTATGACATGTTGGAAAAAGCGATTTATTATGATTACGCCATATGTTTGCAAGGCAATGGCATTGTTATTATGAATACAACTTTAATAGTAGAATACCAACCACTATTTCTTTTAACATATAGTATGTCCAGCCAACTTGGAGACAAAATATATAAAAAGATATAAAACTAGTTGCTTTTCCATTGACCCTCAAATTGTGCGAATGTAACTTGCGCATAAAAATTTATCTAATGGAAAAACAACAATTTCACCAAAACTCTTGTTTTTCGATTAAAAGTTTTTGGCAAGAGGTGGTTTTTCAGGCTTAAGACAAATGGTATATCACACAAAACTGCAATGGAAAGGCCTTTTTCTGCAACTAGAGTCATGTGAATAAAAAAAACAAAACAAAAAAAAACAAACAAAAAAAAAACAGATGTTGCTGGACATTACTAGAAGCGAAGAAGAAGCGTTTTAAAAGAAACATGGTGCGGCATGTGTGGACACACCAGGAAACCCAATCATTTTTTTTAATTTAGTACAGGATAGAGGGGTAATAAATAATAATAATGAATATATCTGTAAATCAACACAATATTTACGTTCGTCCTCATGTTTAGGAATGACTTCTTGTGTCATCTCGCGATAATAAATAAATAAATCATTACATTTGCGATATAATGGAAAAAATAGCATTATGTACTTCTGTTTTTTCGACATTTAGTAAATATTGGTAAAATTTTGCTCATATGTCCAATGGAGTAACGACTGCTGTCATCTTCTGCAACATTGATTCACCAGTAAAACCCATGTACTTTAACAAATGGCAGTATTTGGTACATTCAGTTAATGATATATTTAGTTAATGAAATCACTTTTTCTTCAGTTTGTTATGGTATAATAACCTTACATTTACATGCTGATTAAATTTACAGGCTGATTAACAAGAGGAACATTCTATCATTTATAACAAAGGCAGTTAAAATAACAGAAAGAGGACTGAAGTGCAAACATTTGCCAGATTTTGTGATAAATGACTTAAGGTTTTTATAGTTCACTGCCTGTGTCCTTGTGTGCTAATGTCTGTACAGTACACTAGGGATCATTGTTTGTAAAAAAAAAAAAAAAATGGCAAAAGACTGATTTGAATGTCAAATTGTTGTCAGTACAAAGGTCTTGGTGACATTTCCATCTGGGAGCAGTGACCTCTCGGACATCCTTCAGTCTGCTGCTTCTGTTTCCGTCTCCCTGAGGTCCGCTGTCGGCGAATGTCACTGACGACACGCAAAAGGATGGAACTACTGAATTACAATGATTCTCATACTGTAGTGAAGTGGATTTCTTGTGTATTTTTTGTTACTTGTTAAAAACCTTTACATAAATAAGATTTAGGAGGGTTTAATTTCAGTTATGGAATGCATTATTGATGATAGTGTTGTCATAGCTGTGTCAGCTTGGACAATAAGCTTTACAAAAGGAGCAGGTTGCCATTCATGGAGGCCGCCATGTTGTACCATTATGCATCTACAGTAGCTCAGAGCAGACTTCCTCTTCTTTGTCCGTTTTATAGCAGCTGGCATCAGTTCTCAGGTGCAGTACTGTCATTAGCATCCCTTTAACTAAAGCACAGAATGAGCAAAGCAAATATTGTCCTATAATATGGGTGAAATTTTGTCAAAATTAGTGCAATAATTCTTGAGTTATTGTCATGGGTGACTTTTGACCTTTGACCACTAAACTCTAAACACTTGAGTCCAAATGAAAGTTTTGGCAAAATCCCATGAATGCATGGGATTTTTTTTTTCACTTTATCCAACTACAAGATTTTGTAAATTTCAAACAGACTGGTAAATTTGTACTTTTCACTTGCATTTAAGTCGACCTTTACACATGTGATTTAGTTTTACTAAACTTTTATTTTATCACAGTAACAATCTGCTTTTTAAACTGCAACATTATATTCAATATGCTGCATATCTTCATTTTTCATTCTATTATTTCCTGTATACTGATGAAGATAAGTTAATAAGTAAAGTTACAAGAGTTTTTAAACAGATGAAAGAAAAGCTAAGCTACATTTACATGTTTGTCATCTAACATTATTTCCCTGTGCTTCTGCCAAACCAGACCTTTTTGGATCCCTCAGCACAGCAATAATAATACTGATAATAATAATAATAATAATAATAATAATAATAATAATAATAATAATAATAATAATAATAATAATAATAATAAAATGTCAGTCTTCATTTGGATCTCCTAAAAATGTCCCTGTGAATACCAGTCAACTGCAGGTAAAATACTGACTATGGTTAAATCAAATTAAACAGGTGATTTAAATAAATACATTTAACCCCTTAGGAACACTAATTGGTGCCTCAGTGAAGAAATAAATGACAGTAAATAAGCACATCATCACTGACTGGACCTGAAACAGTTTTGTAGAATGATGACATCAGACTTCACAAGCAGACACTTTAAGTTGAATTATACATTCTCGTTAAACAGAACCTGACATAGCATGAAAAATGGTTAATTTTATGGGTGAAAAAGAAAGAAGGAAAGGGTCTTTTACAATCTAGAGAAGTGAACTCTTGCACTTTCATTCTCAGGAGTGACCAACACTTCTGTCTGAATTACTCAGTTCAGGCTCTACTTAATTATTCATCACATTTCTTATGAAAGGCCTACAAACAGTTATTCACAGGAGTGTAAGAAATGTTTTTTAAATGCTACAAAGCTTGCTGAAAAATGTATAACTCAGAAAGAAAGAAAAATACAACGGCAGAAGCTGAATAATGTGTAGGTATTGAGGAAACGCACCATCATAGATTGAACCAAAGGGAAATGGAAATCTGAAACCTCAAGTATTTTCTGTTTAGGCTGTTTGAGCTGCACAAACAACAGTGAAATAAACAAATGAACTGACCTGAGGCTATTAATTATGATATGTCCTAAGTAACTATTAACTATTACTAAATTATTGCCTGTTTTTAATTTTTAGCATGGTGTGTTCTGCTGACCTCTTGTACAAGAGATCTTGATTTTAATGGAACTTCATCTTCTTAAATAAAGGTTAAATAGAAAAAAAAAATGCTGCAACTGAGGTGTGAACTATAAACAAGGAACTAGTGACATACTATTACTGAAAAACAAAAGTGTTTCACTAGTGAAAATAGACACATTATCAGTAATAACAGGAAAGTATGGGGGACATTGCACTTGTCCAGACATATATGGTACCAATGGTAAATGGACTGCACTTGCATAGCACATTTCTACACCTTCATGGTGCTCAAAGCCCTTTACAAAGCCTCACATTCACGCACACACTCATACACCAGTGTAGAGTGAGTATTGCACAAGGGGTGGAGTGAGGTACTGAGGGGTTATTATACGTACTGTTCACATTTGATTTTGCCATCAGTCTCTCTGTGGCAGGAAAAAAAAACTGTTGTAAAACCGTGTTTTGTATGTAATGATACTGTCCACTCTGCTGTGTTTGAGGTCGTAGGTGCAATGTTTGTGTCTGAGCGGAGGGTGGTTTCAGTTCAGTGAGTTTCTGATGATGCTCCACACATTATTATGTTTCTGTCATTCATAATGGTGCAGCAATGTAATTACATCAGTCACACTGCATAAAAGGCATGTACAAAAATAAGAAAATTAAACTCATTATTGGGCTAAAATGTTTGATTTCAAGTAAAAGTATTTGCTAGTGTTGTAAGAAAATGGCACTTATCAAATTATCTTAAAGTAGCATATGACGTTTGTCACCAATTTTCCACCAAATCTGTAAAACCCGAGTGATAGCATAAGTATCACGAATCTGTTAATGTTTCTGTGAGTACACACCTGAATGACTTCCCTAACGGTGAACAACTTCAAAGTGTACCCCATCACAACCAGTCCTTTGTTTACGTACCAAATTATAATTACACGCAGTCACAGCAGCAAGAGGCAATGAAGCCGTTTCCATGTTTGTTGCTGCTGCGGCCATACTGCGGCTGTGTGAATTCCCATTCCCATAATGCACTTTGCAACAAATTTCTCGAACGGCCCAAGTGACATATCAGTTTGGTATGTAAACAAACGCACTGTTTGTGATGGCGTACACTTGGAAGTTGTTCACTGTGAGGGAAGTGATTCAGGTGCCTAATCACAGAAAGACAAATGGATTTGTGATACTTAGGGTATGACTCAGGTTTTACAGATTTGATGAAAAATTGGTGATCAACGTCAAACACTGCTTTAAAGTAAGAAGCTATTATCTAAGGATTATAGAATGCTAAAATTCTTATTTTAAGTAGAATAAATTTCTTGAGGGCAAACTTTGCTTATAAATGTTTCTTAAAATTAGTTGTAATATCTAAGTGGGGTACAACTCAAGATGAAAGTTCTTGGAACAAATTAAATAATCTTAACAAGATTAAGTCTCAATAAGTAATTACATCAAAAAATTATCTTTCAAGATAAATATTGCAAATTCAAGTCAGTTTATCGAAGTCAGATATTCCTTTTTGCAGTGTAGTATCTAGAATGTAAAAAGACCTTTTTATTGTGAAGTAAAATATTTGTATATGTGAATAGACATATTTATCTTCAAAAACTGGTACAGCTTCTTTGCCATAGTATTATTTATTTCCATAAACTACATAAATAGACACATTGAACTACAGTATGCTCATGAGTCAATGCAAATGAAATCCAAATAAACAGGTTGAATGTGGACACCAAACTTCAGAGTCAGTTTAAATGAGACTTTTTTACTCGAGGATGTGTTGCACATCGATTTACAGTCTCTGGAGTTCTAATGCATTTGAATATTTTAAAATCCAATTTATGCATTTTCTTTTGAATTAAAGATTAAATAATTGAAGTGAGGCTTTCAATAATTCAGAGGCTGTGTGGGGAGCTGAGGTCAGCAGAATAAGGCCACAGATCTGTAATAAGAACAGTGGTAGTGCAAATTTCATACAATCTCTACAAACATAATGGAGGACACTGATCAAGTATCATTTAGTGATGGAACAAGAATGAAAAGAGGCAGGAAAAAAAGATGTGCTCTAAAGTTTCTTCTCACTAGTGGTATTTTTGAGCTTCTTGCAGAAATTTAGTGTGGTGGAAGCAATCAAATGTTCATTCATTAAGAAATTACATCCGTTTTTACCCTAATTTGCTCTGATTATGAACCTGTTTTTCATCTATTCTTGTGTATTATCAAGAAATGTTCACACACACACGTGATTATTGGTGCATTGTTATAATTCCATCTGATTTTTGTGTTTAAATACGTATTGATAATTCGTTCTCCCGTTATGTGTCTAATCAATCATGAAGAGCACAGCTTGTGTTTCCTCATTAATAGTCAGCATGTGAGAAATGAAGTGGCTCAGTGACATCAGAGAGGGATTTACCTCGTACGGATCAAAGCCATCCTTGATATTAGCGTCCTTCACCGCCTCCTCTGCATCCCAACTCCCACATCCACCCACGCGAGTCGGCCATTTGGGGGGGATTTTGACAGAATGTGTGCTCCAGATTAATGAGAATAAGGAATCACTGTATATGCGCTTTATGCAACATATATACAGACTCTGTTATTGAACCAAGAACAATATCTGGGATTCACACTTTCTTATTCAAAGCCTTTTTCTTTTGCTTTATTCGCTGTGATTTTTCTGTACTTTTTATATACACAGAGGTTATAAAATGCTCCTGAGCAGTAATCAAGTAGTACAGCGCTCAATACCAATCAGTCCAGATAAGTGGTTATTATTGTAACCATGACAACTAGTAGGACTAAGGATCATTTTAACCCATAGATGGAGGAGAATCCTTACAAATATACATCCTGATTTCAAGTAAATATAAAGAATTATTCACAGCATGTACTTTAGATTATCACAAGTACTCATTATCATATCACAAGTACTCATTATCATTATATATGTTTAGTAAAATGTCATTTTATATAGAATAAAGTACAGTCTGTATTGAATGAAATATAACTCAGTGTTGAGTAAAATTGGGAAAGGGTTGTTTTCATTCATATTTCACAGAGTAAATTATCATCATCTAGAGTAAAACTTAAACATTGAATAGAATAGAAATTATTCTGTTTAATAGAGTAGTTTTTTTAATTGCTCTATCAAGAGAACACTTTTCAGATTATTTAAACTGGGACCAAATACTGTCTTTTTAGAGCAAAATTTTATTCAAATTGAATAAAATTTACACATTTTCCAGTGTATTAGTAATAAAAGAACTCATTATCATTATATGTACTCATTAAGTTTTACAACAAGGGAGTAGGCGAGCAACAAATATCATCTACCATTACATTTTTCACACTATTTCAGACTAAACATATTCAGAACTTGGGTAGATATGCCACAAACATTGTTCTGCGTCTCTATGAAGAAACATATATCTCGTTAAAAAAAAGATGTTGTTATGCATACCATTGTGCCATATTGACTACTTTATTATTTATACACATGCTTAGTTAATATCTTTGTAATAAACTACCAACATATGATAGAGTATGATGCATTGCTGTAGATTAAACTATAGCATAATTTTATTGGTTTTCATCTGTGCAACATACACATAAATGCAGCAGTAACATCAATCCAAAATATCATATAAAATAGTAAAAATAAAATATTGTATTTTATATTTCATAGAGTACATGTTTGGTGATAATATGCACATGTGTTGAAGAATGCAGAGTAAAGATTCTGCATATTTCCTCCATCATAAAGAAAAGGACTTCTCAAGTGCATTGTGGGATATTTAAATGCATCTTATTTTGGCTCTTTTTTATTCCAAAAAAATCTCTGGAACAGAATAATTTTTACTGTAATAAAACATCAGAGGGTGTGATACTGTTGACCAAGTTTATAATAGTTCGGATTTTTCATTATAGTTTAGCTTTGTTTAGTTTAGACTTTTTTTTCTCTAATTCAGTGAGTTTTTATTAGTTTTAGCAGGTTTGCACATTCTTATTAGTTTTCATTTTTGTCTAAATGCTTAGTTTTAGTTTAGTATTAGTTTTAGTTTTTTCATATCTGTTATCTTCCTCACCGTTGTATCCAAATAAATCCCATACAGGACTCTCCTGCTTTCTCCTAACTTTAATGTCCATGTTGCCAGGTAGAGTGGGGACGAGAAGTTGACTCTAGACGACGAGAAGTGACAGACCATGAAGTGCCATATGGTGCTAAAATTGCTCGAGCAAAATAAATTGATTTCATGTCAGTCGGCAAATATGAAAACAAAGGGAATTTATCCATAATTTTTTACGTTTTAGTTAGTTTTGTGAAATAAGTACAACAGAGGACCCAAGAGCAGAATCAGGAGCTCAATATGAACAGTCTTTATTGTCGAGCAAACAAGCAACAGACAAGGGGCAGGCGGCAGGAGAGTCGAGGACGGGTGAAGGGTCGGTAACCAGGAAAGACAGATGAAGCCACAGGGATGAAGACAGGAGATGTGGTCAGGGACGGAAGGCAGGTCGGTCATCCGGGGAACAGGCAGAGAGACGTGGTCAGACAGAGGTAGGTGAGTTACTGGGGAGTGGACAGGCAGACGTGGTCAGACAGACAGGCAGGTGGATATCCAGGCGGCAGGCGGGGCAGGTCAGAAATGGTCAGGATCAGGATCAAGAATCAGGCAGGAAAAATGCTGGACAGTCACACATGAGGTAGAGAACAATCTGGCAAAGAACAGAGGGCAGAGGGGTGAATATATACGCCCAGCCTGATGAGCTGTGGCTGTGCTCACAGGTGAGTGGAGTTATCGGATTAGGAGGTGTGGTGAGTGTGAGAGAGAGAGAGAAAGAGAGAGAGAGAGAGAGAGAGAGAGAGAGAGAGAGAGAGGGAGAGAGAGAGAGGGAGGGATGGGAATTGAGAACCGGTTCTTCTGAGAACCGGAACCTAGTAGCTCGATTCCTTGGAATCGTTTGCCTGCCTACTAAATGATTCTGCTTATGGATTCTGCCTTCATTGCGCACGCGTACGCTGCATTGTTTTGGTCAGAACGTAGCCAACATGGCATTGAGGCAGAAACGGTCTAAAAAGACAACACCAGGTCCACTTGTAACACTGTCAAAGCTTCCATTTCTTCAAAAGGGTGGAATCCCTCCAATATGTTCAAACATTTGTCCACAGCATGTGAATCATTTACAGGAATGTCACGTATTTGATACGCTACTTAACGACGCTTATGAATGGAGCAGCAAAGTGAATGCCGGGCCCAGTTCCGGTTCCGGTGCAGGCAACAAACGTCGTACCCTCTCAAATACAAGTTTCCGAAGGTAGGGGAAAGGAAATGAGGTGTACAACAACGGGAGGCAAGCCGAGCCAAGTCGAACTGGTTCCATGTAATGGAAATGCGGCAATAGAGGAAGTAGTAAAGAGTCTTAAGTTTCACTTTCACTGTATGCCCCCCCCCCCCGAACTGGCCCGGCATCATCTGTTATTATTATTTGTACATACTGTATATGTTATATTTTCTGTGCAGAGATGGAAATATAAAAGACAGTTAATGCATACTCTTTTATTCCCTCACCCAATGAGAATCGATAAGAGAATCGATAAGGAATCGGATCAATAAGCAAAATCGATAATGGAATCGGAATCGTTAAATTCTTATTGATTCCCATCCCTATTTATAAGTACACAATACAGTTTCAGTTAGTTACTGTTTTTTCTTTTAATTATAGTTTTTATTTATTATTGTGTTTTTTCAATTCTCGTTTTCATAATTTTGTTAGTTTTCATCAATGATAATAACCTTGTTGTTGACTCATTGGCATTTATTGTGTTCAGCTCCAGTAAAAACAGAAATGGTGGAGCCTTGCACGGTCCCTGAATGCCACGTATTTAGAAGCTGCCTGCTCTCTCCTGTTATGCCATTAGTAGTCTGTTACAGGCGGTGGTCCAGAAGTTGACCTTTAGATTAGACTCTTTTCCTTATTGTTTCAGAGCCTGTGTGTGGCGTTAGCTTCCTTTTCTTGAGGGAAGGAGTCAGATGTGATGTGGAGGTAGGCCTTCAGGTTGAAAAAGCTGAAGAGGGCTGTGCATGAGTGATGATTTCCACCAATATTTTCACTAAACTTATTGATTTTGCTGTTTAGCAGGTAACAATTTCAATTGATTTTACGTAACCTACTCTGTTGTCTTTTAGGATTGATTTTTTGTTAACTATGTATTGATTTAACAGTGTGGCACACTTGGACCAAATGAATGGAAAAGTTGTTTAAGAGCATTTCAGGTATATTGCATTTTATAGTTCTGGTCTTTCTTTCTATAAGCTTTAATACGACGACACCCCTGCTGTAGATTTTTTTCGACCCTCTTCCCAAGTAAGATGCTATTTTCAATATAATTATAGATTATGCCATCAATTATTCATTGCTATGAATGGGAGCAGTCGTTTTCCTCCTTACATTATTAATGTTTAGCTCTAGCAACTTTTTGAAACAGCAGTATAGATAAAAGTTGATGTATTTATTTAACATTGATTTAACCAGGAATCTCTTGACATTACAAATCCCCTTTAAAAGTGAATCCACGTCAAGGCAGCAGCAGTTAATGAGGGTTCAGATACATAAAAAGTCCTATAAATTACATGGTGATGAATAGAAACTACAAAATCATTAATTCAGAATTTTTTTTATCAACCTAATTAGATCAAAAGTTACTAATGAATCAGGAAAACATCTACAGTCACAGATAAAATTATTAGACCATGAAAAGGCATCAAAAACAATGGTTGTCCAGTCAAGTACTTACTCCTGTGTGTATCATGTGACTAAAACAGACAGAAAAGAAAACATGGAATGCCTAAAAGCACTGTTTTTGTCAGTACAATGCCATAGATATTGATGTAAGAACTGAAGTGATTTTGGTTATTATCAAGAAAACATGGAAAATGGCTAGATATCAGCTATGAAATGAAACTCTTATGAGCTGTTCTTGTTGTTATCATTATATTTGTCCAAATAAATGTACCTTTAGTTGTATCAGGCATTAAAATGAAAAAGAAATCAAAGAAAACAAGGGGTGGTCTAATAATTTTTTCCACAACTGTATAGCCAAATCATATAGTCATTTCAAATCATTTTTAATCCTTCTAATGACACCAGCTCCGCACTGTCCACGATAATGCAAATATTCTGCTATATGGATAGTTTTATTCACATTTGGGCCTCTGCATTTAACTGGCATTTTAGTTTGCAAAAATAGGATTTAAAAAAAGCTTGCCAAAGTTAATTGTTTTAAAAACTCCAGGAAAACAAGAGCATTAGAAAACACTTATCGTTGCTTTGTATAATGATCATGCACCTGAAGCATTAAATGTATGTCATATAGGTGTATGAATCAGTGTTTGACAGATTTGGGAGAGAGTACCAGTGTTATGAAATCTACATAATATAAAATTAATACATTTGGACAACTTAACCCAACACATAAGATTTAAGTTATAACCTAACTTGTTAAACTCAACTTCATGAGAGAGATTAAAGCTTCTGGGTCTGTCATGTCCAATATCTGCTGTATCCACAGTCTGCCAATGGTTTATTGAAACATTTGTACCAGTTTGAAGTTGTTTTTTCATTGTAGTATGTGCTGAGACAATCTTTAAAGTGAAATTTGGACAGAATTAAAAAAAAAAAAACACCAAGAAGGAAAATGCCTGTTTAGAAAAAATATCTGCATTAGTGTGGACAAGGCACGGTTCATTCAACTCATTTGATTTGATCTTAATAAAGGAACAAACACAAATTAGTTCCTTTTTTCCCCAAATCTGGTTGAATTTTAATTACACACAGTAAAAACAAACGTAGGAGTGAAGACTACAGCTGCCTGTGCTACCTTGGCTCATCTCCTTACTTTACAGCTAACAGCACATAGCTTTATGCCTCTCCAGATGTGATGTGTCAGACATGAAAATATGACCTGAGCTTACCTGGGTGACTGTAACCTTCACTATTTAGTGGGGTTTTCACTGTCATGACACCCACATCTACTTAC